>NC_056726.1:1718395880-1718523380 GCF_019279795.1 Protopterus annectens
AACCGTTGTGATATAATGGGACAATAAAATAGCATCAGATTAATTTAGCATCAAAACTATCTTAATTCCCTTTGAGATTGTAAAAAAAAAAACAAATGCAGATTCAGTCTAATGAATTCAAAAAACTTAAATGCTTCCATTTTAACATTTGTAAAAACAATTTAAATCCAAAATAGCAGTCCAGCATATTATTTTAAGAGTAAAGGTTTAACACCATTACAGTGCCAGTATATGAAGATGCATGAAGACTAACTCAGAGATACCACAAACATTTTTTTTCATGAAGAGGTTTATGGAGATATTAAACATCTTTCTTAAGCAAGTAGCAGTGTCAAAATCAGGCAGAAGTTCATAGAATGGATAAAAGTAAGGCAAGAGGAAACTCAAGTGGTAAATGTATGCGAAATATTAGTAAAATGTATTAACTGACTACACAGGATGGAGAGAGAAATGTACTGATAGAGCCCACCAGCAGTTATCTGTGCGCAAAGTTAATGGTTCCATGACACCATCACCACAACATTGTTTGATTCTCAGTTGTGTTCTCTCATGAAATCTAATCTGTAAAAAACCTACTTCAGAGTTATTTAGCTTCAGGCCAAAATAATATACATAGAGCTAAAATCCATCTATCAGTTAAATTGGTAATCCAGAATAACAGTTTAGTTTAACACCAATCAAGAAAGTTGAAACTGCATTTTCATTTAACAGCTTAAAAGCCCTGGTTCTAAATAGTGTGACTCATTTTTACCTGCTTTTCCGCAATCTTTTGTTGATGTATTTTTCTAAAACAAAAGTCACAAACTAGACAACAAAAAGCAGAGTGAGCTGTAAAACCAAATCCAAACTGTTTATTAGAGCGAGCGCTTTCATGTATTTTTTTGAATATATTACTTTCTGCATATAGCAGTGATTAAAAAAGAATGTACTGAAAGAAAAACATCAGTATTACTTTCTTGTATTGCTGCCAAGCTACAGGACAGGTTGTAAAATGGCCATCTAATTAGTGTCCAGACATCAGGTATTAATAAATGCAGTTGACACGGCAATATTTTAAATTACTTTGAAACCAGGTAGAAATTATTTGTTTGATAACACAGAAAAAAGGCATAGAATGTATATATCTTATGCATGATGTAGCTGAATAAACCTCTAAGTAACTGTTGTTTACTGATTTCCTCAAAAAAAGCCAGAAAGGACATTTATTATAGATGATGGACTGATGAACTCACAGACGTTTATCTTGAAACACTGCAGTGAGAAATGCAGTTTTATTAAGAAGATAAATGCACTTAAATTAATCTGAAATACAAAAACAACTATGGACTAAATATTACAGATAAGTCCAGCACAAATTAATTAACATTCTGAATTTATAATAGTCAAAAAAAATCAGAATTTAAAAAACATTTACTGCATGTAGTTTCATCTATTTTGGAGAGGAATGACTATGTATGTAGGATTTATGAACCACTTTGCAAGCAATGCTCAGTTCATCCAGAAGATAAAATTATATATATATATATATATATATATATATATATATATATATATATATATATATATATATATATATATATATATATATCTTGTCACCTCTTGCTGTGAGGTGACAACACTAACTACTGCACCACCACGGCCGTCCTATACTGTGTGTGTGTGTGTGTGTGTGTGTGTGTGTGTGTGTGTGTGTGTGTGTGTGTGTGTGTGTGTGTGTGTGTGTGTGTGTGTGTGTGTGTGTGTGTGTGTGTGTGTGTGTGTGTGTGTGTGTGTGTGTGTGTGTGTGTGTGTGTGTGTGTGCACTTACCTAAACATCAGAAATGCAAAACAGCTGCACTGAACACTTAATATACTGAAGCACTGAATCACCAATATTTTTTGCAGGGAAACAAACCACTTGTCCACCAGGGTGAACTTTACCCTTTTCCCGAATGTAGTATGATCTCACTCAGAGTTGGTATATTTAGTTAGTGGGGTGGTGGAGGGTACAGCAATGGTATCATTTTAGTTGTTTGTTTTTTATTTTATCCTGATGGTAGGTAGTATGTGCATCAGCAGAAGAGGTAGCCAGGTAGAACACATGCATCTGGTGTAACAATTTGATCAGTGTTTCTCACCATCAGACAGTCATTTATATTCCACAAAAAAAGTACCTAGATATGGCCAATAAGCTGTGTGACAGCTCATTGTGATAAAGGTGGTACACTTCAGTTACACATCACTGGAAGATGTGTAAGGAGGTACATGAAGAAGGGTGCATTGTACTCAGTTTACTCAGTTACTGATGTGATGAAGGCTAGGAACTATGAATGTATTTTGGTCTATGATGTGAATGTCTTTCACATACCCAGTATATGTGTTACATTCAAGGGAGTAGTCAGCACACTGATCACATGCTGGTGGATGTTGCACTAACCATGTACACCAGGACATGGGTCACATAATTATTGGTCTGATTATAGAGTGTGATATCCACATTATACTTGGGTTTTGTGTTTGTTTACCCGACTTAACAAATCACCCAATGTTTTCTTGTCATTACAAGTGTTGTCATGGCTATGGCAGCAATTTTTGGTATGTGTTGATGCTACACCAATATCACACTTGGAGTCAATGATTACCCACAATCTATGGGCCTTCAGGCAGCTTTTTGGACACAGGATGTATATGTCATCTGTGATGTTCATCACTTAAATAATGAACAGGATAGGGCCTAGCAGACAGTGCTGATGTAACGACCTGACCACTGGACCTAAGATACAGATCACGTCACAACAACATAGTGAGATGCCACATATGTGATACACTGGTCTCCCCAATTGGTGATATAGCTGTTTTTGGCCACATATGACTGTGTTGACTGAATATCTCAGTGTGAATTTGTGTCAAATGCCTTGACCTGATCAGGTTCTACAACAGGATACTGTTGTCATCATGCATGCCCTTAATGTCCTCTTTGAGGACATCTATTGGATGTAACAGGTGTGATGTAGCATTACCGACTCACACAGGTCTGTTGCACACAGCTGGAATATTACTAGTGTCCATTAAGAAGAGGTCCCATAATGGCATGTTGATCTACCTCACAGATGAAGAGAGTCAGGATGTCTGTATACATGCATGCATCAGGTGTTGTCCTCCCAACTCAGATGGATGGATTTTGATGTACACCCATCTACAGGAGCATAGCCCATTTGGAGGATGTGTTGAAGTGCATATTCAACTGTATCAGGAAGGTGTATGTCCTGACTCACACCATAGGCTATCTGTGATGTTGTGACAGTCCAATGATTCAGTGTGACAGGCATGGATGAAGGTAAGACAGTACATACTGCCTATCATTATCTGGCCTAGGGGTATGACGCAATCCCCCACACAGGTATCATTGAGAAATCCTCCCAGCTGGGGATTAATCCTTACATCACTAGACGGGTAACCAATTGACTCACTGACAGAACACATACTGTGAAAATTGTTGAATCAACCTGTACTAGTATAGCCGTCACCACTGGCAAACCCCAGGGATCTGTGCCTGGCCATTCACTGTTTGGACTCTATTTCTCATCACTTCAGGCTAAAGTATATGGCCTTTGACTTAGCAGATTTGCTGATTCTTGAATATTGGGTGCAATCATTGAGTCCAGCAATGAGGATAATATAGTACAAGAGGAAGTAATACAAACAAATGATTGGTGAGAAAAGCACATGATCTACAAATAAATGCAGAAATGTGTCTTTTTTATGTTATCCATCTGAAAATGGAATTCCGTGTTAGTCACAGAATTGACAAAAGTCCTGCTATGCTGAAACTCAGAGATGCAAGCATTGGGAATATATGTAGCTAGCAATCTGAACATCAACCACCAAGTGTCCACACTGTTATTGAAAGCCTATGTTGTGCACATCATAAGTCACACCATCATATTCACATTGAAGGATTGTATGACAGCACTGTATTCAAACCTCAGCAGAACACTAATACAGATAATTCTCTTTTTTGCATGTACCACACCAGACACATGCAGCAGCTGGAGAGATCACAGGGCTTTTTCATCAAGAAAACACAGCGCTTACAAACCATGCCATGATGTATGTGGATAGATTAAAAGCCATGTCACTATAATCTGTTTTGCATAGGATGAGGTGGCATCTGCCAGTCTCTGCACCTGCTCTGGTTGGAGTACTGCATATCCACAAATCTGATATAGCTGAGGACATCAGCAGTGTCTGTTGAGGAGAATAGGGTAATAACAGTGTCCCTCATGCTGGTGTAAAATGCTGTCTGTAATGTCAAGCAAGAGCACGCACACACACACACACACACACACACACACACACACACACACACACACACACACACACACACACACACACACACACACACACACACACACACGCACACACACACAAGACAGTTGAGTGCAGTGAAAACAAAATTCCTACCTAAGTACACAGGCTACAGAACACGATACTTTACACAAGCGCCATGGCACAAGTGTGACATTTACAAGAGTGCAGCTCAACTTATAGTAGATGACATCAGCAGGCCATATGGGCAACAAGATTTTGGGAGGCCTACATGAAATGGATGTGTAGACGTGTGCAAGAGTCAAAATACTGCCAGTCCATGGCATTTGAACAGTAACTGTAGGATACACACTTCTGCTCTTCTGTCTAGACACACACACACACACACACACACACACACACACACACACACACACACACACACACACACACACACACACACACACACAGTTAACTGCAGTAAGACCATCTAAGTACACATACTACAGAACGCAATCCTTTACACAAGTTCCACCACATAAGTCTGACTTTTTCTTTACTTTTACCTTTCTGCAGGTGAACTAATAGTAGATGACATCAGCAGGCTATGTGGGAGAGATGTTGGGAGGCCTGCATAGGGTCATAGGTTCATAGGTTCATAGGTGGATACTAACCTAATAGTCCTAGTGTGTTTACAGGCCTAGCTGTATAAAAACACAAGTACCCTTATTGTGCATAGTTAGATGCTCATTCTTAGCAGACTGATTTTGTGAACAGCACCAAATGGCCCTGTCCATGAGGGACATAGGTGCCACCCAGTGGTGACTTTACAATCATCAAACCAGTTGTCAAGATTGGGCTTGAATAGGGGTCATTGAGGAACACTGGTTCACATGCAGTGGGAGCCTATTACAGTGGAATGTCAATCATTGAGAGAGATATCTGTCTGCCCAGCATGTTTTGATTATGTGACAGGTTAGGTTGAGAACCTGGAAGCAAGTTATTGTTGTTCCATTTGATTTGCAGATGTCCAGCATTTCCAGTAGGTCAGGATCTGAGACTGCTCTATAGGCCAGGCATAGGTCGCCTCTCAGCAGCCTGCATGATTCTGAGTACAGTGACAGTTCTTTCAGTCTTTCCATGTATGTCATGTTTGGAGGCCTTGGATTCTCCCAGTCACAAATCTTTCTGTTTTCCCCATTTGTTGCAGGTATCTGGTGAGGTACAGACAGAAGGGAGCATTATACTCAGTTAGTGGTCTGTTAAGGGTAGAGTACAGCAGAGCTATGACCTCCCTGGTCTTGGATGTGATGTCCATATGTATGAGGTGCACAATGCAGAATGTGTGTCTCACCACTATGGACACATGCTGATTCAACTGTAGATTGCTATCAACATGTATTCCCAAGTCTCACAACTCTGTCTTTGAGCTTAGATGGGTGCTGTGTATATCATGATTAGCAGGGAACTTAATTGCCAAAGAGGGCAATGAGGCATTGTTTGCTTTAAGGTTTCCTTTGTGAGTTTAGCAGCAGTCATTTGTCTGTGTCAGCCCCTTCTGTAATATGTTACCATCACAGGGGGACTCTATATGAGTGCGTCCAGTTAGCAGGCATCTGCAAATTTGGTAAACCACAGACCAACTACCATTGCCTGAGCTTCAGAGAAGTAGTTTCCAAACAGTTGATCATCCAGCACAGATCCTTTTGGTATTCCACTGATAAGTAGGCTAGTGGTAGAGGTGCAGTCCCCAACTTTCAGAGTGTGTGTTCTGTTGGTGAGCCAGTTGGCTATACATCTAGTAATGTATGGATTAATTCCCAGATGGGAGAGCTTCACTATGAGACAGAAATGGGAGACAGTGCCAAAGGTCAGTATCAAAGAAGTCCACAAGGTTTAATAAACAAAATCTACCCTTGACAAAAACAAAATGCATCGGGTCAAGTGTGTTGAAGGTCACCTATGTCTCTGTGGAAAAGTTCCATGCTGATTCCTTCCCTAGCCTTGCAGATGGCTTACGAGTCAGTAGTTCTAGTTCTGCATGTTACCATACTGATGTGCATTGCATATCACACATTTGATATTACTTTCTGTAGTGTAATTGATGTATGTGTGGAAAAGGTATCGAGACACCAGGGTTGCAGTGCGGGGGAGGGGGTAACCCATGACTGTAGTGTAAATATGTGACATATTGTTAGATACAGATTTCAGTTTGTTATGTTTCCACATGTAATTTCATGTCATAGACAGGAAATGGATGGTAAACAGCAGTAATACATAACAATATTTACTTTTCTATACCATGGCAAGCAGCAGGTTTGCACAATGATTGGCAAACTGAATACGCATGTGAGATACACATGTCTGCATGTAGCTAAGCAGTGCCCACACGTGAGCCACACTGCTAAAGTCTGACAGTTAGTAAAGAGTCTATGAAGCACACCTGCTGCTTAACTGACTCCATGATAGCATGGGTTAATGCACTGATACATTTCTTTTTGGGCCCAGATACTACTGGGTTCAAATCCAGGTGTATGTAATACTTTTAAATACTCTTAAATAAGCATTGCTGGCAATGACATGAATTCTTTATAGTGCATGTATTGCTGTGTGTTGGCATAGTGCAGTGGGGTTAAGCGGCATCATGGGGAGGTAATCGCAGCAGTTTACCACCTCTCAGTGTTGCTGCACATTGGTACATGATGCACTCCTCTGCGCAAACATGGAGCCCAAAAAGTGAAGGGATCCATTGCTTTTTCAGCAACTTATGTGTCTTGTGTGTGATTCTATTTTTTAACCAGATTAAAGTGATGAAAATGGGGTAGATAGTAAAGTGTTGAGAAGGGGAGCAAGCAGGGGGGAAAGAACAAAGGGAAAGTAGGACAGGAATGTGCAGGAGGGAGGTAGGAAAGAATCATAGATATCTATTTCTTTAACAGTGTAAACTGAAAATACATGCAGAATATTAACTGAATTTGGAGTGTCACTTCCAGAGAGAGGTGATCACAATGCAATCATGTTGTATAGCCAATTGGACCAAATCATCTGTGTCAAGAAGACACGTGGGACAACTTTGTATCTGTGAGACAGGTGCCCATTTATTATTTGAGTGTGAGAGGAATGTTGGGGAAGGGATGTAGGTATGTCTGGATCAGGCAAATTGGGTAGGTGAAGAAGCAATTGCAGACAGACAAGACAAACAAGACAAGAGTCAGGGATGGTGATGGACACAAATGTTTGGGGGACACCATGATTGGGGTGAAGTGGGGGACAACCCAGGCCCATGGCCATCAAGCTTGGAGACAGTGAGAATCAAGTCCTCTCCCACTGGACTGTTATCCCTGTCACCTTACTCCACTGGTGGCTAGAGTGCTTGACATCTCCTGCTCATCTTACTGCTATGAAATATGAGGGAGAGCAGCCTCTCTATCCAGCAAAGGTGTGCACCAATGGTGTGGTGCGTGACCCTGTGCACCATCCCTGGCAACTCACTGCGATTGATTAAATCACCACCTCTGCCACTGCTCCTGGAGGGTACCACTGGACCAGCCTCCAGGGCAGAACTATCTAAGGGCACAGGTAGTGCAGGGGCAGCAGAGGTGATGCTGCCAGGTTGGCTTCCAAAAGTGCTGGGCATTGGTGCTGGAGTTGCTGGAACAGTATCAGGCTGATCCACTGGGCTGGCCTAACTCGTGATGTGGAGCATTTACTGATGTGATACACATGGATGACATGGACACATTTTGGTGACACAATACAAATAAAAAATAAAATAAAAATAAATATTTTTAAAAATAAAATAAAAAAGTATAAAATCAAAATCAAACAAATAAAAATAAAATATCAAAAATATTTTTAAAAATAAAAATAAAGAAAATAAAAAAAGACAGATAAGGGTTGGAGTGGCAGAAAAAAAGAGATAAGATTAGTTTCATCATATGTGACATACAATGCATTAATACAATTATACAACCCTAGTATCTTAAATTTTACATTTAAACATACGTCCTAACAGATATACACTGTAATACATATCGCTGCAAGTAGTCCTTGAAATGTGCATATATTGCACATATGAGTGTTCCAATTACATAGATTAGAGTTTACAGCAGGGCGTTTGTGCCACTGGTAAATAGGTTTTAATTTAATGTAAATATTATTGAAGAAATAACAGTATGGTATAGTTGTGAATTGAGGTATTTGAATCCACAACCTTTGACTACAATGTAATATTGGACTCTTACAACTGGTTTGTGCAACATACTAATGCATGCATACTTACTTTTACAGATGGGATATGCATGCTCAATTTGATACAACTCTATAAAATACCTAGTCAAAGTCAAGTCAAAAGAAACGTTATTGTCATTCAGAACTACACAGCAGTGTAGCTGAATGAAATTACAATGCAGGAAACAGTTACACATATAGACAGAGAAAAATGAATAAAATAGCATAGTAGAAATTTAATAAGTAGCAATTAGTACGTAAAGCAGGAAAGCAGTGACCCACATCCATCCCTGAACAGGAGACAAGGAATAATCTTCTTCTTCTGGCTTTTCCTGGTTAGGGGTCGCCACAGCGGATCATCTGTCCGCTCTTGATTGGCAGTGGAGTTTTACAGTGTCGAGTTGCCAGCCTGGCATCCAACCTTCCACAGAGGGCACACACATGCACACACTCACACCTAGGGCCAATTTAGAGTGTCCAATCCACCTACAGCATGTATTTGGGATGTGGGAGGAAACCAGAGCACCCAGAGGAAACCCACGCGACCACAGGGAGGACATGCAGACTCTGTACAGAAGGGACCCCAGCCGAGAATCAAACCAGAGAACCTCCTGCTGTTAGGCAGCAACACTAACTACTGCACCACCATGGCCACCCAAAAGACAAGGAACAATATGAAGGTAATATTGTCAAAGTAAAATTGAAACAATAGCAGCATATCTGTGATTAGACTGAATTATTGCACAGTTTGTATATTGCACTTTACAGTCCTTCAGTGTGGTAGGTGAGCTGCCTTAGTATTGCACTTGGTTATTGCACATCCATAAAATAAGCCACTTGATAGGCTAGTTATGTAACAGAAGAGGTTGACTATTTTGACAGACTCAAGGTTCGCTTTTCCCAAGAGTTCAACATTCAAATGGAGAGCGGAAAGAAACTGCTATTTAGTCTGGTAATCTTATAATGCTTCTGTATCTTCTGCCTGAGGAGAAGCGAGTATACAGACCATTGGCAGTATGATTTGGATCACTGGAAATCTTTTTGGTCCAGAGGATGCACCAGCATTTGTGTTAAGGGAGGTGCCAATGATTCTTTCTGCCAACCTTACAACTCTCTTGAGAGCCTTCTGATCCTGATTGTTACAGTTCCTATACCAGATTGTAATGTTGTTGGTCAGGACACTTTCAATGGTGCTCCTATTAAAGGTCTGAGGTAAGGAGCATGGTCATTTTTCCTTCCTACATTTCCTTAGAAAGTGCAAGCACTGCTGAGCTTTTTTTGACTGTGTTGGATACAAGGAATGACCAGGATAAATACTCTGTGATATGAACACCCAAGAACTTTGTACTCTTGACCTTTTCCACTGTCATCCCTTTCATTACTAGAGGTTTGTGTGGTACTGGAGATCTTCTGAAATCAACAATTAACTCCTTTGTCTTGCTGACATTCAGTGCTAGATTGTTGTTGTCACGCCAAACTAGTAGTTGATCAATCTCATTCCTGTAGGCCTCCTCCTCTCCATCTTTGACCAGGCCTATAGCAGTGGTGTCATCTGCAGATTTGATGATCCTATTCATCTCATGTCTGGCCTTGCAGTCATGTTTCAGCAGAGTGAAAAGGTGAGGGCTTAAGACACACCCCTGTGGTACTCCTGTGTTCAGGATGATAATTATGAAGCTGTTGTCTCCCACACAAACCTTTTGAGGCCTTTTAGTATGGAAGCTCATAATTCAATTGCATAAATGAGAGTCTATGCCCAGTTGAAGTAGCTTTGATATCAGATTCTGAGGAATGACAGTGCTGAAGGCAGAGCTGAAATCAATGAATAGCAGCCTTGCATAGCAGTTTTGCTTTCTAAGTAGCTCAATGTTTCATGAAGAGCTAGTGAGATGGCATCCCCTGTACTGCAGTTTATCCTGTGTGCAAATTACAGTGTGTGTCCAGTGTCACAGGTAAGACTGAGGCTATATGATCTTTGATCAGCCTCTCCAGGCACTTCATTACCATCGAGGTTAAAGTTACTAATCGGTAGTCATTCAGAGTTGTTGGCTGTGGCTTCTTAGGTAGAGGAATGATAGTCATCTCCTTGAAGCATTTTGGAACACTGGGTAGATGGAGTGAGGTGTTGAAGATGTCAGTGAGCACTGGAGCCATTTCCATTGCACATTCCCTTTATATCCTACCCATGATGTTGTCTGGGCCAGCTGCTTTTCTTGGGTTGACACGTTTTAGGGTTCTGGTGACATAAATTGTATTGAAGCTCAGCACTGCTGCATCCTTGTCTTAAGATTTTGTATGCTGTTGTTTTGTTGTCAGAAACAAACCTACTGAAGAATTTGTTCAGTTGGTTTAGAAACTCGATTCTATCATCGCATGAAGCTGATGTAGGCTTGTAGGTGGTGATGGTTGGAATTCCTTTCCATATTTGCCTAATATCCATCTGGTCCCCTGAAGTGGCTTTAGATTTTTCTGCCATAGGATCTTTTCACCTGCTTGATACCTTTGTTCAGTTTGGCTCTGGCCACACTTAAAGCTTCCATATCTTGGGATTTGAGGGCTGCATTTCTTACTTTCAAGAGCTTGTACACCTCATTGTTAGCCAAGGTTTTTGATTTGCCCATATGGTGATGAGTTTGGTGTTTGTTACATCCTCCACAAACTTAGAAATGTAAGCTGTGACCAACTCAGTGTATGTGTCCAAGTCAATATGGTTGTTTATCACAGCAGCCTCTCTAAACACTGACTAGTCTCTACAGTTGAAGCAGTCTTGCAGAGCTGAGATTGCTCCCTCAGGCCTAATCCTTGTTTGTTTTTTAGCCAGAGTACTAGTTTTCAGTATGGATTTATAAGCTGGAACCAGCATGATGGCTAGGTGGTCAGAGCTCCCTAGATGTGGATAAGGTTTTGCTTTATATGCACTTTTAATATTATGGTAGACCTTATCCAGTATGTTTACCCCCCCCCTTGTGGCAAAGTTTACATGTTGGTGGTAGTGGGATAATGCAGTCTTTAGGTTAGCCTGATTGAAGTCTCCTGCAATTACTATTGCATGCTCTGGATTTCTGTTTTGCAGGTCACTTACAGACTGATATAAGGTGGACAGAGCTTCACTGATATTTGCATCAGGTGGGATGTAGACCGCTGTGATGCTGTAACCTAAAAAGCTATCTTTAAATTTTAATGATACAATAACAATTCTCTTCTGCTGCATACATACCAATTCATTCCATCAGTCTCTCCAATCTAGCTCTGTGGGCCTCGTGATTGAACTCCCGATCTCTGGCAGCTGGGAAAAAAAACAGAACAGAACAGAAGACGATTATGCATACCAGCCTATATTCAACTTCCTAAGTCTTACAAGTACTGTCTATAGTTGATACTAACACAGCTAAGTGGGATGCCCACAGTCCTAAATTCCTCTAACTAATGGTTGATAGTATCTCTCTTCCTCCTCTGTAGGTCATTAAAATGATGACTACATTACTCTCCAGTGCACAGGATACCAGTGGCACAGGATACAGGATACAGCCTGTTTTAAAGTATTCCACATCTCAGAAGCCTTTAGCTGTGGTGGTTTACTAGGAGTCCAATAAATATCCTGGATTCCTGGACATCCCACCTCTGTGCCCTAAACCTGGTACCTTCCATACTAATGCCAGCCATGTCTACCAGCAGAACTAGAGCAATGGAGACTGATGCTTTCCTGCAAGTTCCAATTATTGTATTTACTGGAGTGCATACACCTGAGCAACATGTTCGCATGATGGTAAGTGGAGAGCAACAGTACCAAGCAGTGAGGAATGAATTAATTGCAATTGCAAGGTTAACCTGATAATTGGTCTTAGTTTGAGGGGTGTCTACTGATGCAGCCTGGAAATATATATTGGGAATTGGAAGGTAACTGTTAGGTGAGTTAGGTTTATAGACATGAACTGGGGGCATAAATGTAATTTCCTGACACATTTGTTTTCACCTTTATACACTGAAAAAGTTAATTTCTACACTGTGGGAATCAAACCTAGGCTTAAGGGGCAAAATATTTTCTTCCACACCATTGATTTTCCATCTTTGCACAGAAAAAGTCATGGTCATGGCCACATGAATCATACATAAATAGAGGTAACAATATGAGCTGTTACATATGTATGTGTGTGACCTGACAAGGTTATTGGATAATAGAGGCAATTGTGTATGTGTCTTAGGCAAATGTCAAGGCCATGCAAGTCCAGATAGCAGAATTATACTTACAGAAATATAGTACACAGTATTCCCTCAGTCATACATTGGATAACACGATAATAGTGTCTCATCCTTCATACATATAATTAATATCAGCTCCACTATCTAAAGTTTATATATGAGACTGAATATAACAGGAAGTGGAACAACAGTAAAAGAATTTGCAATATCTTGTATTAGAAGCCAGGACCATGTGTATGACAGTCCTACACTTACACGTTTCCACAAGAAAGTTGAAATAATAGTTGTCTATGTTCCAGTTCATTGCTATAAACTGTAATGTGACAACAGTGAAAAAAAGGATGCACACCCTGTACTAGAACCAAGAACCACCTGTACTCCAGCTCTACACTTACACCTGCTGCCACAGGACTAGTTACATGACATTCACTAATTTACTAATCATTGTTAAGGTCTCTCTGTTAACTGCTGGGCAACGTCTCTTAGTGGGTTTGCGCCATGCCCAATACAATTAATTAAATGTATTCAGTTTCTATTTTTGGCTGTCTGAGTTCTGTCTGCTTTCTAGATGGTCCATCTGTCCAGTTTACACACTGCTGTGCTTTGAGGAAAATGAGATAAAGCATAGCCAAACCTGCCATTCATTTTTCCAGTCCTGTGATTGCAGTAAGCGCTGGATTGTGCAAACACTGGTCCACAAAAAAAAATTAAAAAACCAAGACAGAAAAGGGAAAACAGATAAAAAAGGGACAAGTAGTTGAAATGAGGAAAATCAATCTATGACATAAACACTAGAAAATGATGATTCACATGAGATATCTCTACAGAGATCTGGATTTGAACTCTCACTCCTAAAACCTTCAGAATACAGTAAGGATGCCTTATCCTATTTTGCCACACAAACAGCTTTGCACCAAGGAACTGAAATTATTCTGCATACAACCAACATCATCTACAGTAATATAAAACTGTACAACTGTTAGTCATACATTTATTATATTTGGATGTAGTGCACTTAGTGGTCACATAACCTGGTCATGCTTTAGTTATCTAACCAGTAATCTGAGACATGCAGTGTGTAAGCCATTCTATGTCATTGGCCTTAAAATGTGTGAGGATATTAACTGTAAATAATATCATATGCAGTTGCCAACAAATGAAGGGCAGGTTGGATGTTACTGAACACAACTTGAGAATTGTGTGATGCTTAATTACATTTCCAGTCTTAATCTAACACTTTGTAGATCTAACCTGACACACCCACTGGTTGTAAGGCATCCTGTAGTGCAGTTCTGTTTTCCTTCTCCCAACCAATAATCATTCACAGTTGCAATCCATTAAAAACAAACACTGACAGAGTGCCTCCGCTATGTTTACATCTTCTGCATGGGATCCAAGTACTTGGGATTCAGCAATTCTAATAAGTTCACACCTCATTTGCATATTCACCATACAAACAGCCCTGAATCTACACCATATAAAAAGGCAACTGTGTAGCTAGGCAAACTAATGGTGAAAAGATGTGTTTATGTGGAGAAAACTGAACATACACTATTACGTTGGGATATATCTGCAGAGAGGATTACTGAACTCCATAAAGTATGCTTAAACTTTGTCAGCTACATTCTGAATATGCTGGAATGTAATTAAGAACAATCTAAGCAAAAGCTTTTACACTTTTATCTATATGCATTAGTTAGAAGTGTACTGATACCATGAACATGTTTGCCAAGGCATTTCACAGGTATACACATTTGCTAATATGTGAAAATGGAATGCTCTGTGATAAATATGTACAAATGTTTCAGGGACAGTTCTTTTGATAGCACTTTTAGCATTTCAAAGATGGCTTGTAAGCAAAATGTGTCATTTGCTTGTTCTTTTTTTTTTGGAGGGGGGTGGCAGAGCTGCATTACTGTTATGGCACAAACAAGGATATGTTGCTATTGTTACTCTCCTTTTTCTACATCCAGCATGTTGCTTGTATTTCATATCTCTAGACTGTTTTATGTTTCTCCACTGGGTAATACTAAGAGGCTACCTTTTCTGTTTTATCTGATCTGAGAGCAGTTATTTTGTAGTTATGTAATAGTCATGTATATTATCTTTCTGTTGTCTTTTAGGACACTTAGGAGTATGCCACCCAAGCATGTCAGTCCTCAGAGACCACCCTTCACTGATGCTGAAAATCATGTGATAGTGGATGCCTTTAGACAGCACAGTGCCTTCCTGCTTGAAAGGGAACAGGGAGATACTTCATGCAGAATGCAAATTTGGCACCAGATTGTGGATGATGTGAATGCCATGGGTGACTATGGCAGGACATATGAGCAGGTGTACCATATAGCTACTAACATGATCATATCTCCACAAAGGATAGCAGCTCAGTTGGTCATAATCAGATGGTTACCATAGGAGGGCCTGCTATGGAGTTACCACTAGTACCAAATGAAGAGTTCCTGGCCACTGTCAGGGATCCAGACAGCTCCCAGGAAACTGCAGAACAACATGTACTGAACTTCAGTGCAACAGTGTCAGAGACAGCAGGCATGTCCCAGGAGGATCTTCCAGGTAGGCTTTGGTATCTCAACAGTTGAATACTGCTGTGTCACAAGAATTATTTTTTGAGGAGGGGTTAAAGATTGCTATAGTTAACACATTCTGATTGATTAGCTTATGTTGAAGTGGTCAGCCAAGTTCTTGTTGAAAGAATAGTTAATAGACATATAAAGGGGTAAAAGTATTACCCCGTGTCACTGTTAATTGTGATAATGTTGCCCTTACCTTTTGCTTAACTTCTTCTAGGACAATCTGGCTTGCAGAGGAGAATCTCATCTGCAGATGGCAAGCCAAACATTTTTATGTCAGTACTCCTGAGCAATTTAAAGAAATATTTTAGTGTGTGATGTTGATGCCAGGCTCATTGTTTGTATTGCTGTACTGTCTGCAATAGTGGCACCACTGTTAGTTGTTAGTGTATATTGGACAATAGTAGTGTAGGTATTAATGTTTTCCTGTGTTTGTTGCTTTTTATCGCAGGTGATCCTAGCAGTGGAAGTATGGGACCTCTACCACCTGATATCAATGTACCAGCAGACTCTGATGATGATGGTAACCAAGGCACAGTTAGGAGCTGCAACAGTTGAATCTGACCCTGAGGTTGACATACAGCCATCTCTTGCAATTCCATCAGACACAGCTAGTAGGCCTAAACCTACACATTCCAGTGAGCCCACAGATATTGTACAGGTGGATGGCAAGGCATCTGATCAGGGACATGTGATTCCTGCAGCTTCATTGCCTGTTAACTCCGGCCATAGCCAAATTGTGGGCAAGGTGCCATGCAGGAGGGTTGTTAGGGGTGCTCAGAGGAAGCCTGCTGTCCCTCATCAACCTGATCCAAGTGTCTCTTCCTGTGTCACTCAATATGTTTAGGGCCATCATAGAGACATAAGCACGTTCCCATATGTGCTCCAGACAAATGCTCAGGGTAGTAGATTTGGCACAGGCTGAGATGTGTGACTGGCTCCACCATGTTGCCATTTCAATGGATTAGATGAATGACACACTGGAATGAGCAGTGTCTGTGATGCAACGAGGGTTGTCTGTCATGGAACATGCATTTTCTGTGATGGAACATCTGCTGAGAGGGGAATAGCATCCTCATGGACGTACATCAGCGACATCATCTGCTGTTAGCTAATGTGGCCATGTCCAATCACACTCCTATAGTGGCAGTACTTCCATTGCTCCATCAGTGGGTGAGCTGTCCACACTCTTACATGGCAGGGCATGAGGTCATGGTCCTGGGCATCCCTGTGAAGGGAGCTCATCCAGCAGACATCAGTGGCATTTAAGTAGCAGCAGTGTATCTGACCATGGACATGCCAGTGCAACTCCTGGCACAGCCAGTTCTTATGGCAGGGGATACCAACGATAAACTGCCACCTCTAGCATGCATGGCTCATACCTGTCTGACATACCAAGGCATAGAGCTAGCACAGAGCTTGGCTGTGCTCATGCAGACACTCACACACCAATTTTACCTGAAGGACCCCTACAGACACACACACAGCAGTTACATGGTTCAAAGGTGCAGCTTAAAACTCATTTTGTCTTACTGGCCATTTGTTGGTTTATCCAAATGTCTGCCTGCTGCTCTTTCTTATTCACACACACTCACTGACCTTTTGTGTCAGCCTAGGCTTCCTGCCCCCTCACACAACACCTTATGCAAGTGATAATAACTCTGCCATATCCCTGTTTTCTATCTTTGGTTTTCATGGATACATAAGCTCTGTGTCTAATGCTCAGGGTGAATAGCTGACTTAGGGCTTAGTATTTCTGCATTTGTGGTGTTGAACTGATAATTGTACCTTTGACTTATATTGGCCTTAAGAAGTAAGACAGTTGACAGCATCAATATTTCCCAACTTCATTGGGAATGATCTTGTGAGGGTTGTGAAGTCTGAAACTGCAATGTATAGCATTACTTTCTAACTTTTGTCTTTAATGATTTTCCAGTACAAACATATGATGCTAAACCGAGGGTATACAGTGGTAATCAGTACCTTTGAGAAGTATAACATTGTCAGTCTTTGCTGTCTGAGGCCTACTGTTTAATAATGGACACATATACGTCAAATAAGTCTCTGCTGCCACATATTAAGGTCAGTTCTGTATAAACCTCCCTCCCTTTACTTGCTTACAGTACGAAGTCATGAAATACAAGGATATGCTACTCATTCATATTATTATACACAGGCGTGTTTTATTATTTATATTATGACATTATTTAAGAAAAGACATCTCCATTTGTTTATTTTTTAACTTATTAAAACACTAAAAAATCAAGTGCCAACGAGACTCTAAAAAGCAACTTTTTTTTTAACATTGCTATAAATGGGTTTTTAATATATGAGACAGCTTTAAAATAACTAATGGAAAACCGAGACGGACCTTTTCCATTAGTATGGTATAATACACAATATACTCCAGGTTCAGGACTTACCTTGTAAATGCAACTGTTGCCGCAGTTTTAGTTCAGGGCTAATTCTGTCTGATGCAAGCAGTACACAGCCAATACATGGGGAGGTACAAGTTTTGAGAGTTGCCTGGCATCACTTGGTATTTTTCTGTTACGTGATACCTCTCTTAATCATCTTATCTAGGTAATTACCTGTTACTTACTCTTAAAATAGTTCTACTTATATAGTACCTGTCAAACCCTCACTAACTGTAACTAGACTGGCTGTACTTATTTAACTCTGTATAATGTCCTTG
Organism: Protopterus annectens; assembly: GCF_019279795.1. Lineage (NCBI taxonomy): Eukaryota > Metazoa > Chordata > Ceratodontiformes > Protopteridae > Protopterus > Protopterus annectens. The sequence goes on from NC_056726.1 coordinate 1,718,413,881, forward strand.
TACCTATCTTAAGTTAAAGGACGATTTAAGCTCTGTAAATAAGTTTTATGATTTTTAATGTACCAACTGAAAATGTTACTGTTTGTATATAATGCTATTTTCACTTAAAATTGTATTGTATTTTTGTGGAGCTTTTCCCCCCTGACCTCCACTGAAAAAGGGATATCAGCCCAGCCAGACAAACCCAGTCAACAAATGAAAAATAAATAAATAATAAATAAATAAAATGTTAGTATATGTACAGTATGTGCATAGGAGGAAGGTTTTAGGCCCTTAGATGGTGTGTGATTGTGCTATGCATTGTCTCTTACTCACTGTGAGGGCATACTGAGCACATCTATATCTGCCTACACCCACAACAGCTAGTGGTTCACCCTCTGATTCCTCATCTGCATGTGGCTGTGGTAACCTTGGCATTGGTGGTGGGATGTGCACTCCTTCCCCTTGCTGATCCTGCTGAAGCTGATTATTATGGCATTCTTCAGTGTATGTGCTTGCATTTCTGATGGGTGTCATCAGCCACAGTTCCAGTGCATAACCTGCATCCCCCAGTAAGTAACCCTGGGGGATATCCCCCTAGACAACAACCCTGATACAGCCAGGGTTGCCAGCACACACATTCATGATAATTCCCTTGGCATTACACACAACTTGGCAATTAATAAAGTGGAAGCCATTTCTGTTTATGTACAGCTTACCCTGTTCCCTGGTTGGTGCCTTAATTTCTATATGCTAGATATGTGAGTCATGGTAATTACCAGGGTTGCCAGCACACACATTCAAGATGATTCCCTCGGCATTACAAACAACTTGGCAGTTAATAGAGTGGAAGCCCTTTTCTGTTTATGTACAGCCTGTCCTGTTCTCTGGGTGGTGCCTTAATTTCTATATGCATGCAATATATGTCACCTAGTACTTCAGGATAGTGTGCTACAAGGTAGAACTCCTGCATATGGCCCTCTCCTCAAGAGTACAGGGAAAATATATGTGGTCACTGGCATGTTGGAGCATAGCATTCAGGAATTGATGGAGGATCCTGAATGATGATGTGTGTGACACCCCCAGCATGTCCCCTGTTGGTCTCTGAAAGGTACCTGCAGCTAAGATTCTAAGTGCTACACATATCTTTGTCTCCACTGGGATAGGTTCCCTTCGGATGGCCTTGGCTCTGAGTTGAAGATGACAGAGGTTGCAGATTTCCTGTAGTGTGTCTCTATCCAGCCTGTAGCGCTCTACAATTTCCATATCATGTAGGTTGTGAAAAATTAAATGTAGCCTGAAAACTTCTCTGCTTCTTACATAGCTCTATTGACAGCAGCAGCAGCATAGACATCGGCCTGCTGCACATACAAATGAATTAAAGCAACAGCAGCCCCTAACATTGTTTCTGTGTCAACTCCTTTCCATAGCTGTATTCCAATAGGATTTGGAATTCACAGTGAAAACCAACACTGAGCCACAATCAGTAAACAAAAACAAGCAATCCAACAAATAAAATGAACACGTCCAGGAAGGCAGAAAACCAAGGTGAAATTGCTGAACACAATACACAATGCCACTAGAAGAAATAGCGTATACTGTTTAATTAGCACAAAAACTTCATCAGAATAATAACATTAAAAAAACTGACCTCTTAAATACCATAAGGTAGTCATGTGATTAATAAAACAATTAAGACCAAAATTGATACAAATCAAATATATTACTTCAAATCACCTATATAAGTTTAACTATTCATAAAAATCTAAAGAAAATGAGAAAATATTAAATGTCCTGTTTTGTTTACATTTAACCTACGTTGATTCAAGTAACATTTGATATTAATGGTCTCATTTAGTCCGGGGGGAATATCTGCCTTCAATTTTATTTGCCAGTAGGATTCTCTTTGTAATAGAAAATTCTTAAAATCTCCTTCCCTCATGTCCTTCCTCCCCACTTCTAAAATAGAAAATAAAAATTTTTTAAAAGTTAAACAAATCAGTGAATGCTTAAATAAGGCATTCCTTTCATCCCTGGACTTGATACTATAAATGTGTTCCCTTACCCGGACTCTTAGTTCCCTGGTGGTCATCCTAAGAGGAGCACTGGGCGATGTAAATAACTCCTCTGGTTCCACAGTTAACAAAACCTGGGACCTCCAAAGTAAACAAATCAATGAATGCTTAAATAAGGCATTCCTTTCATCCCTGGACTTGATACTATAAATATGTTCCGACTCTTAGTTCCCTGGTGGTCATCCCTATGTAAAAAGCGTTACAAGAGGAGCACTGGGCGATGTAAATAACTCCTCTGGTTCCACAGTTAACAAAACCTGGGACCTCCAAAGTAAACAAATCAATGAATGCTTAAATAAGGCATTCCTTTCATCCCTGGACTTGATACTATAAATATGTTCGGACTCTTAGTTCCCGGTGGTCATCATGTAAATAACTCCTCTGGTTCCACAGTTAACAAAACCTGGGACCTCCAAAGTAAACAAATCAATGAATGCTTAAATAAGGCATTCCTTTCATCCCTGGACTTGATACTATAAATATGTTCCCTTACCCGGACTCTTAGTTCCCTGGTGGTCATCCCTATGTAAAAAGCGTTACAAGAGGAGCACTGGGCAATGTAAATAACTCCTCTGGTTCCACAGTTAACAAAACCTGGGACCTCCAAAGTTCCACAGTTAACAAAACCTGGGACCTCCAAAGTACCACAAAGCCACAATGTTGCTTTATAGCTTGTTGAATAGCTCCACCATGTTGGATTGGTTGATTAGCATACAATTCAGCTACTTATGCTGCAATTAGCATGCCATGGGTTTTACCTTGTTTGCATGGTGGTGCACACCTCTACACAGTGTTTACTGAATCTAAAACATTGTGCTACCACGTGCATGTTGTGGCATGACGTGGACAGAGTAGAAATGGACAGTGTAGGTTTTATTGAATTTGGCTCTAAGGTTTATAATCATACTTCAAACAAGTCTTCAAAGTGCCTATTTCAATTAGTTTTTAATTGCAAGTAAGGCCCTTGAAATTGGGAAATTATGTACAACATTGCCTATATAGAAGGTAAAAGAACTAGTTTAGAGCCCAACAACCACAGGGCTTCAAACCTGTTGAAAAGCACAGCAAAGATGATAAAGAAGATAGTCGTGGACCATAATTCCACAGTCCTTACTATCCATCAACTGCTTTGATCAGATCTGTTTCTCACAAGCCTTCTTCTCTATACTCTCATTCGCTCACTATAACTACTACCCCCCACTCTCCCACTCACTTCATCCTTTTTACATCTCTCCTCCATCTCCTCCTTCTTCACACTTTCCATCACTTCTAGTCCTTATCCTATGACATCTAGCTAGCAAATAAAAACAAAAAAATAAAAACATAAAATGGGACAGAAACAGAAAGTAAAAAGGTCACACAGACAAACCAATTAGTTATTTTTGTTTTTATGCATGGCCAGAGCTAATGACATTTTGATTTGTTGGTCTGAATCTTTCAATAAAGACTTAAAAAGGAAAAAAGAAAAAAGTCTTGGAAATTCAGAAGTCATATAGCTGAACCTCTTGATGTCCTTAAGGGGTCATTTGCACAAATCCCATGGGCCTCTTTTACAGGAGCTTTAAGGTATCACACAGTGAAAACTCTAGCCTGGCTAGGTTTTTCTTGTATTTTTTACAGCTTGGGACAGATTTATTAACACCTACACTAAGTGTGCATGATCTGTATTTAAGAGCATCATTACCACAGTTTTTGTGCAGTATAGTCACTCAGAAAGATTACACTAAGTGTACATGTAGTCTACACTTTGTGGTAACCTTTATGAATTTCCCTCAATGTTTAAGGCTGCAAGAAAATCAGTAGAAAAACTAAAATTATGATGACGAAGGTGTGAGCAATGCATGTGCTGTCTGTTTACTCAGAGCAATATACTCTTACCCCAGGATTCAATAAAATCTGTGTAGGCTTCATGTAGAGCCTACATGGAATGTACTGGTGTACAAGGCCGTGGTTTCCCCTCAGCAGTGCCCCATGCATATTAAAATAGTGCACTGCCAGAAGAGATCACAATAACATGGATATTAAATCCATGTAAGCAGTAGTGTAGAGACTGTCCCATAGTTGTGCATTGTCCAAGAGACTCCTGGATAGATGTTATGCCCATGATAAGAATCCTTGTAATGTACCCTGCTAGTGTAGAAATATGTGTGAATTTTAATATTTTGTTTTTACTGCCTGTTTGCATGGCACGGAGTGCAGCAGCACTGAGCTGTGCTTACACATACAGAACTGACACCTGCCAGACATCTAAAAATAGAAACTGGATGTAATTAATTATTTATTTTACTTTCTTTAAATGCCCATTTGTGTGGAGTGGCATGGAGCACAGAAACTGGATGTAATTAATTATTTATTTTTGTATTTAATTTTTGCCTACTTTTTTAGAATTTTTGTTTTGTTTTTTTGAATGGCCATTTGCACGGCACAGCACTGTGTTTAGCAATGCTAACAGGTAGCTTAGTGGTATATGTGAAGGCATACTGGTTTTGTCACTATCCAAGTAGCTAAATAGGTGGAGTCACAGCCTAAAGTGTAATAGGTCCCAGGTTCGCATCCTGAGCAGTCATACCTTTTTTACATTTATTGCTGTGAAAATGTGTGAGGTGACATATAGGGAGGTTTAATTCATAAACAAAATTGTTACATTTGGCAAAGCTGCTCAATGCTAAGCACTGCTTAAACATGGTCAATGGCTATTCCTGTTTGCCCATTGCTAAGCTCCACTAAAACAGAGTTGTGCAACTTTATGCGATGCTCAGCTTCGCTAAGCTGGTTTGTGCGATTCTAAGCAACATGGTGCTTTTTTGAATGTTACACTATGATGTGTATGGGCAGGAAAGCAGCCTATATTAAGGCCAATAGGCGGGAATTCACAGTATTCATTGGAGTCCATAGTAAACTGTCAATATGTTTGGCGGTGTTGGTGAGGGAGCACGTTTTCAGGCACAGAGGTGGGTGGGCAGGAGTCCAGAATGTTTGTTGGACTCCTGGTCCAAAACTATGAACTCTAGTTATTGCAAGGTGATTACCGAGGCTCAGAATGTAAAGTTGAACCCTCAGATCAGTTGGCCAGGGATCTTACCAGTACTACTGGTATCCCATGCACTGGTGAGCAGTGTCATCACCACTATGATGATCTGAAGTGAAGGAAGAGGGGAACCTTGGACACCTGCCCCACAGATATGTAAGTATGTTTGCTAATGCTTTACTAATATACAAGCTGAATCCATACAAAACTGGTATGCATAATGGTTTGCTTCTCTTCCAATAGCTGCAGCTGAATGGGCTTGTAATGTCCAGTCTAATGCAGGGTGGCTGCCCAGGATGCACTGTGAGTGTTGTAAGTATGGATAATTTCTGATAACTGCAGTGCAATAAACAATACCGATAACAATAAACAATAAGGTTTAAAGCAGGATTGTGCTTTGATAAGTTGTTGTTTGTCTTTCGGCTTTTCCCGGTAAGGGGTTGCCACAGTGGAACTCCGGTCCTCTAATGATTGGCAGTAGATTTTTACAAAACGCCGAGGTGCCAGCTCAATGCCCAATCTTTAACGAAGGCACACCTATTTACGCACGCATGTCTTTCAAATGCTACCCAACTGCAGGGAGGACATGCAGACTCCACACAGAAGGCACTCCCAAGCCAAGCCGAGAATCAAACGGGAGAACCTCTTGCTGTGAGGTAACAATGCTACTGCCGTACCACCGTGGCATTGATTGTGCTTTGATAAGTAATGTGTGAAAATAACTGCAGTAGGGCTGTATTCACTGCCTGTGTGTTATAATGTGACTCCAGTCAACTGTACAAATGAAATCAATAAAGAATGCAGAGGTAATTTCCTGATAAATGTATTGCACAACCCACAGTACAGTTCCGAGCAGTCTTCAGGCCAGTTTGAGTCAAATAACATTCTCTATTCCTCCCACTCCAGGAACAACATATATGGATAAGGTAGCCCATGTTCTGGGCAGATATCATGTGTATAATTCACAAGATTCTAAGGAACAATAACAATAAAATGTAAAACAAGATTGTGCTTTGATAAGTAATGTGGTCAAATAACTGCACTGTGGCTGTATTCATTGCATGTGTGTTCTAATCTGACTGCAGTCAATTGTTACATTAAGTGCACATGTCCCCTGGAGTCATAGCTTTTGGGTTCTACTCCCATGCCAGCCAAAAAACATGAGTGTCTGTCTAGTCTACTTAATGTACACGAACATACCTCTCAACTGTCATGAGTTTTCATAATGTAATGACAACTGCTCAATCTGGCTGGTCCTTGATTAACAGAGAAATGATTACCTGGAATGCAATGTATTTGCAAATCCATTTACAGAGCACCTATATAGTAATATATGAGCACAGTATGTGAAACAGTTCCATGTAGTTGTGTACCTGCATATGTTAGTGCTTGGCCCATAGTGCCCCATGCTAACAGCTTGAGAGGTATATCCATGCAACATCATCTACAGAAAAATCAGAGTCACTGTACTCACAACTGACACTGCACACCTGTAGAAGTATGTATTAGTAGTCTGTGTAGTAATATCATCTGCAAGTTCACTAGTGGTATTTTTTCTCTCTCTCCCCACTACTTATCTTCTTTAATTTATTAATGTTATTTATTATTATTATTTAATATTAATATAGGCTGTTAAACTAACTGTTATGTTGGCCTTATGGGTTATTTCATACTGGTTTGCTGTTACATACTTAATGTTATGTTATTTATTGTTGTGTTCTACATAATATACCTTAATATGTATTTAGATTAATCAATGTTATGTTCCCTTATATTAATACTAACATTGGTTTGGTTATTACTAATCTTAGCTTATGTTTATATCTAATTTACTACAGCACAACAAGGTAGGCCAGTTCCAGGTGATTCACCTACCTTGGCTCCACTGGCCGTGGCATCAGGGCCTAGTACATCTGGGCCACAGGCTGGTGGTGCCCCCTCTGCTGCCCCTGCACTACCTACAGCATCAGGTAGTTCTGCCCCATGGGCCCCTCCTGGGAGCAGCGGTGGAAGGTATGATTTTTTTCACCCATAATGAAATGCCAGGTATGGTGTGCAGGTTGCTCTTTCAAACTTTTGGTTGTTGCCTGTACCAGATGGAGGGCATGCTTGCCACCTTGGTGGGGCAGCCTCACCCCAGATGCCAGCCTCCACCACTGCTACCACAGGGGCAGTGAAGCAGCAGTGATGACAGTCCCATGGGTGGGGACTTGAGTCACACTGCTACCTTGTGAATGCACCTGTGACTGGGATTCCAGAACACCATCCCCATCCAAGGTGTTCACCCCCCTCTTGTGTCACACAACAACCCTGTCTGTTGTCTTGTCTGTCTGCAAAAGCTTACTGACCTTCCCAACTCACCTCCCCCACATGTACCTATGTCCCTTCCCCAACATTCCACTCTCACTTTAAAAAATAATAGGGCACCTGTACCACCAAAAAATATCATCCCATACATAGCTCTACTTTTTGAACATGTGCCCGCTGGGCACATGTAATTTGGTCCAATTGGCTTGACAACACAGTTATGTTGTCATCACCCCTCTGTCTTTGAATGACAGTCCAAACTCATCTACAAATTCTGTCAAAGTGCACAGTTGTTGCTGTACAAGAAATGGATAGTTATGGTTCTTTCCTACACACTTCCTTCACATAGTTACCTGCTTTTCACTATGCTTGCACCCCAATTCACCACTGTCCTATCTTCCCATTTTTTTTTTCTTAATGTAGCATCACTGAGCTCAGCTAAATGGAGCTATAGTGATATATGTATTTGAAATGATAATAAACACATACTAAATGTATCCCTGTGCCATATATCGGACCCAAGAGCATTGCACCTGCAGACCAATGCATTGACTCACCAAACCACACACCTCTTAATTAAATCAGGTGGTTTAAGCAAAACATAGTAATTCCAAGTTACCATCATTAAACCTGTTTAAGCAGAGCTGCACATTGTGCCACGTCATACAAACTTGCTGAAAGAGTAATGGAAAAACTGGGAGTGTACCTTGGAGTCTGGTACAGGACTACAGCACTGGAAAGCCAGACACAGAGTAATGGATGTAAGTGAGGTCTCTAATAGCAGGTAAATGTGCACTTTTATCAGCAACATTTAGAAATATGCCTGCTAAAACATTAATGGCAAAATATATGTCTAACTGGGACTCTGGTGGAGAAATGCATCTCTATACAGCCATGAACATAATAATGGATGTACTTGAGGTATGTCAAAGCCTGTAAGTGTGCACTTATGTCTTGACAAATAGCCCTCCTGTAGCCATGACTCAGTAGCTCAGTCTGTTTAATGCTTTGCAAACAGTAATTTTTGAGACACATGGTACTGGGATCAAATCCAGTGCTGTGTAGCATTTATCGATGATAAATGATTAAATAATACATAACTATAATAAAAATAATACATAAAAATAAATGATAAATGCTTCATTTATCAATGAATGACTGAGTTATCCACTATTTATCCACCCAATGCATTTTAAATGCAATGTCTCCTGTTCAATGATGGCAGTCAAAGGCCTGCAGATAGGAGCACAGTTGACATATCCCTATAGCAACACTGTAAATTGCATAGAGTCTCAGGTCATGCATTAATATGCATTCACAGAGGATTTTAACTTAGGTAATGCAAAGGAGGCCCACTAATATCAGAGTGCAGCACACAATCATTTCATAATGATATTATAGATTAGCACAGCTGCACAGCTAACATACACATATGGAGGTCCTGCTAGCAGCAAGGGCTGCCAACACACATACTCCAAATGACTACCATAATGTAACAAATGGCCTGGCAGTTTCCCAAATGGTTGACATAATGGTATATTTACCCCTATGTTGTTCAAGGACACAACACACATGTTACCTATCACTCTGTTAATGATACTGTTGGCTAACATACTTACCTTAAACACGTACTTCAATATCCTGTGGGATGGGTTCCCCCATTAAGGCTCTGGCTGTACACCAGAGATGACAGTGGTCATACCTTTACTCATAACAGCTGTTGTCCTCCACATTCTGCAACCTCTCTCGCTATGCTTATTGCCTGCAACAGTAGCATCAGCTGCAGCCTGTAGCCCACACATAAATGTACATCCTCCCTGTGTTGATGTTGTATTTCTACCCAGCATTTCCACCCCATCTTATGAGAAAGGAGACATATTGTACATCGAGGTCTTATATCCCCTTCAATAGTTACAGGGAATTGCCTGATTATACTGCAAATCAGCTGTGTATGCTTTGATTAACATTACTCAACCGCAAACTGGTTCAGAGGCAATCACCTGCTAATGAGGTACACCCTAAAAAGGAAAATCCCTAGCTAGGGGAACCATTGTGTATGAGAGTTACTTTGTATGAACTTGTTGGCACAAGACGCATACAGATATATATATATATATATATATATATATATATATATATATATATATATATATATATATATATATATATATATATATATATATATATATATATATATATATATATATTTATCATCTTCTTTCCAAAGAGGTGTAGTGTACTCCAGTAGGTATGTAATCATTTTATCACCAACATGATGCATATGGTGGAATATAGTTATAAGGAATGGGATTACATCAGTAAGCCTGTTGTAGAACTTTACTGATAGCATGATGTCATTGACCTCCACATGTGTTACACATAGAGAGGGACTACAGTACAGCAAGCATAGAATGCTATGTGTTAAATAGGGACACAGGTTCCCTGGATAACACTGCTATTTGTTTGGCACTGTTGGTTGTATAGAATTTGGGGGGGGGGTTACTGGTGGTATTAACTGGTATCTTAGCTGTCTTATCATACATGTGTAGCTGTTATGCCACAAACAGGAATATTTGACTATTGCTACTCCATTACCTGCATCCACAACCTTTATATGTTGTGCACATACCTCTCAACTGTGCATATGTTAGCAGATTGTCCAGAGTTTTGCCTCATATATTTGGTCCATGTTTCATAAAATTCTAGTTTTCTGGCAAAGTAGTTGCAAATCATTAAAGATTGCAGTTAGACAATAATTAAAGACATCTGATTTGCAGATTTCATACCCTGCAGATGTCTCATGATCATGCACAACATGTTATTCCATCAACTGTGTAAGTTTGTAACACAAATAAAAAGAGTAAATGATTCACAAACCACTATTTGTCCCGGTCCCCTTCAATAACACACATCACACCAAATGACATTTGATGACCTTTATTAGATTTCCATAACATAGCTTTGATCACCAACTTTATTAATTACAACTATTCATGATATAATTGATACTAGAATACAGCATAACATCCTTGTAATGTTAATCAGGGCAGCATACCTACTCACCCTGCCCCAGTAAGCAGCGCACATACTTCTACTCACTTTACTTATGAAGCAGCGTCCATCTCACTTCATACAGCATTCATTGCAATGTTAATCAGGGCAGCGTACCTACTCACCCTACCCCAGTAAGCAGCGTCCATACTTCTACTCACTTTACTTATGAAGCAGCATCCCATCTCACTTCATACACCATTCATTGTAATGTTAATCAGGGCAGCGTACCTACTCACCCTGCCCAACAAGTAGGATCCATACCTCTGCTCCCTTACTTTACCTATGAAGCAACATCCCAACTCACTTCATACACCATCAATTGAATTACCATCCACCAAATAAACACCATCCTTACCTCAGCTTGCTTATCTATTCAGCAAGCTTCCTCCAACTACTCATTTCCTTTCACCAGATCCTTGAAATGAACATCCAGACAACAGAGGGGGAACAGAAGAGGGCAAGCCTATCCCTCTTCTCCACCTCCCCCCACTGATGCAATAACCCTACACCCCACCAATGAAAAGAGGGTGGGTGGGTAGCAAGTTCACGCCAAAATGTGACTGCTTAACCCAACTACACTAGACTAAACCTCTTAAGCCCCTCCCCATCATTATCTCACTTCCTCCCAACCATCCCTGCCTCCACTTAACCCTTTCACCTCCCCAACCCACTTAATTCCCCTTAATATTAACCTACCCCCCCAATGAAGATGTCCCGGGACAACTTAGTTTGTGCCAAACTTCATATAACAAATACAATGCTGGCAATGGAAAAAAAAAGCTGTATGTTATGTTAAGAGCTTTTCATTTAGTGCAATAGTAAACTTCATCAGAGAAAATCAGAGAAAAATAAAAAGAGGGGTCATCCCAATCATATTCTTTATGGATTGTACAATGAAGTAAAAATAAAAAGATCTAATGGTCATTTTTCATCTATTTTAACATATAGTAATAACATAATACCCTTAGGGGCAAGTGAAAAGCATTTGGATAATGTCACACTTTTATAACAACATTTAATACACATTTCTATGAAATAAAGGCTATTATGATGAAGAAATGGACACTTATAGATGAGGACTTAAATGTTAGAGCAAAATTGTGTCAAAGTTTTAAAATGGTAGCAAGGAGAGCAAGTAATTTCAAAAATGTATTAGAAAATGGTAAGAAAAAATATGTTGCCAATAAACTAGTTGGTACCATGAATAGATGTGGAATGTGCATTATTGCAAATATATTCATCAAGGCCAATGCATACAGATAAAGAACACAGAATATACCATTAAGGGTAACTGCAATTCTAAGGGGGTAATATATGTGGCAGTTTGTGAACTCTGCCCAGCATTTTATATAGGAAAAACCACCAGGACTATTAAGGAAAGAACTTCTGAGCACATGAATGCAATACGAAAGGATCAGTTAAATAACGCAATAGCTAAACATGTGCATGAACATCATGCTCATAATTTTAGGTTTGGAATACTGCAGCTAGTGCTAAGTAATAATAGAGGTGGCCCCTGGGAATTGCAATTAGAAAAGGCAGAGTTAATATGGCAACTTATGCTTTATTCTTATGCACGGCCTGGACTTCATGATCTCTGCAGCATTAACAGTATTCTAAAATGAAGAGCATTAAGTAGATAGGGGTTCCTTGTAAAAAGAAAGAAAAAAAGTGCTTTCTTGTTTAATAAATGTTTAAGTTTGTTTTTTATTTATGTGTATAAATGTATAATTATAACTTTATAGGCAGCTAATTTTTTAATCAATACTGTTGCACATTTTGTATGCATTTTATGTATTTAGTATATTTAGTAATAGATATATTTATTCATTTGAAAACTGGTGGTACATATAATGGATGGAACAGCATATTATTAAGGCTTGTGATGTCATTTCCTGCAGTAGAAAAAGGGCGCCAATTTTTAAACTATAAAAGTATTTGAATTGTATTTTACTGATTTTATCTAATGAAGTTTACTATTGCACTAAGTGAAAAGCGCTTAACATAACATACGACTCTTTCTTCATTCCATTGCCAGCTTTGTATTTGTTATATTGTAACACAAATACATAGAAATTGTCCCTATTTTCTTTCCTTTGTCCCACTTTTATTTATGGGTTTGTCCAGATTTCTTGCTCTAACAGGTTGAGACATATGATTGGGCACACATTTGAATTTTAGATGTGTACTCATACAGTGAATACTGATATCTGTCCAATATGTCTGTATCTCTACCTTCTGCACCCCCAAGTATCTGATCTTGGCATGTGTTTTCTTTTTGTTGTAGATCAGCAATAATGTATAGGCATCAAAGAGCCCCTTTCACTGAGCCTGAGAATTATGTAATTGTGGAGGCTCTGCAGCAGAATTATGAGATCCTACTGTCCAGGGGGAGGTCCAACAGGTAGGAGTGGGCTGCATTGTGGGCTGACCTGGTCTGGAATGTAATGTGGTTGGTCAGCAGAGCAGGACATATGAGCAGGTGTGACACTGTGCCACTGATATGATCTATGCCACACGCAGAAGAGCAGTAGACATGGCCAGGGATTGTGGTGTCACTGGTGGAGGGCTTGCTGCAGAACAACCATTGTCAGCCACTGATAAATTCATGGCAAATCTAGGTACACAAGACATTGCCCAGGCATCCATCACACAGTATGTTGTGGATGTGGGTGCCAGCATTTCAACACCAGAGGAGTGTCCACATATGCTTAGTAGGATCATCAATGGAATGCTGTAACATTCATTGTATCAGTGTGTACATAGTTTTAAGTGGATGTCAGGTTTTATTTTGGAAGGAAAACAGGTTAGCTGCAGTCTGAGTCTCGGGCTAGATTGTGAACAATATACCAGTTTACATAGTAGCTACTTTAAATATCAGATATTTTGATGTATACCCTGTTATAATGTAATATGCACAGCTGTTTATATTACCTCTCCATCAAATCTTTTCTGGAAGGTCAGGAATTGGATGAGACCATGGTCCTGATCCTGGTAAGAACAACACTGTTTTGTTAAACATGTATATTTAGTGAAATTTATATGCTAAACTGTCCTTCCAGGCTTGATGGCTGGATTGATGTACTGTCTGACTGATTGCCAACTGTAGCGATAGAGTCTGACTGTATACAGTTTACAAACGATACACAAAGAACACAACTCACTGCTGAAGACGTTCTCACCAAAAGCAAAGGAATAAATAAATACTAGAAAATGAGAACAGTCACCACGAAAAGTTTCATCAATACGAATGAAATCCAATAGTAGTCACGATAAAATCCAACAGTAGTCACAATAAAAATGTAAAAATCATTTATTGTGGAACCTGGAATGAGCGCTTTCGCATAGTACTAGCTATGCTTCATCAGATACATTAACTCAAAACAATTCACAAATAAATACCCAACTTTTTGGCGGGCTCATTAATTCAACTACACATTGTCACCTTAATTAATTAACAATCATAATAGAAATTAGTTCGAGTTACATTAAATTCATTGCATTTCCTTTTCAGTTCACTGCAAATCAAATATTACACAACACTTTAAAATAACTAAACTTGCAGAGTTCAAATAATGCATTGATATTTTCGGCATACAAGTATCTGTTAAAACCACTAATAAACACACTTAGTGCTTTTAAATATTGCCACTCGCCACTTACATATAACACCAATAGCTCACGACACATTACTTCCGAAATATACTCCATCGCTAGTCTCATAAGCCTGTAGCCTGAAGTATAACCATCTATATTGTAGCTGTACCATATTCGCAAAGAGCTTGATGAAAAAACAAGCTCTTATTCCACAGTTTTTTTAAATGAAGTAAAATCATTATAAACATCAACACTGTACGTCATCACTTTAGAACTAAACCCAGCTTCTATTCGCAAGTAGTGTCACATGCTCTTAGTGCTCTGATAAAGGGTCTCAGGAAGTTAGAAAGTAATCTTCCTGGTCCTAGTGCCGATACTTTGGTCTATAGAATAAATGTTATTCAGCGGTACATCATCCCAAAATATCATCAATCATCAAAAAATATATGTATATATACTCCATCTTATAAAACATAGCGATTTTGATGACACTAGAAGACTAATAGCATACAGTTTACACTCGTACTTATGCCCTGTAGGTGTGCCCACAGTGATAGATTTGCAAGTATTGACAGGGTAGTGCAGATTGCCAGATGTGTCAACTGTGCAAGGGTTTTTCAAAATGTCCACACTGGGCATCATTTAGGAATTGACCATGAGATTCTTCTTTAAAGAGCTTTTATTTGCTGGCAAATACAGATTTGGGTTAGACTATAATGTCCTCATGTCCTGCTATTAGAGCTTGGAGGTTAGACAAGTCCGTGATACTGACAGCAGTGTATACAGCATACATAACATATATTGAACATAGTAATGCATTGCATAGTAGTTAGAGTATTAATGCAATGCTGTTCCCTTATTTTCACAGGTGACCATGGGGGTTTGCCTCTGCTCCCTTCACAACCTGATGTCAGAGTCTCTTCAGATGCTGATGATGATGGTGGCCAAAGTGAGGCACAGCTGGGGGTTGCAGGGGCTGAATCTGACATAGAGGCTGACATCTTTCATCTGCCCTCATTGTCACCATACACAGTCAGTATGCCTATGCATACCCAGTCCCCTGTGGCCACAGATAATGGACAGTCAAAGGGTGGGGACATTGAGCAGGAGAGTGTGGTTACTGAGGTTGTAGGGAGTGTTAATACTGGCCATAGCCAAACAGTTGGTGATGTTACACCAAGGTGAATTGATAGGGATGCTTGTAGGAGGCCTGCTGTCCCTCCACCACCTGTTGCAGGTGTCTCATCACGTGTCACTAGGGCGAATGTTTAGGGCCATCATGGAGGCACAGGCATGTTCTGAAAGGTACTCCTGCAAAATGCTCAGTGCTATGGATGCAGTACAGTCATACTCTGGACCATTTGACTGACTCAGTGGAAAGATATTGGTCCCAGACAAATTACATAGTATCAGTCTTGGAATGCACAGTGTGTGTGATGGAAGGTCTGGTTGAAGTTGAGGATCGGTCTGATGGAAGTCAGTCAGCAACTACATCTGCTGAGAGTCAATGTGGCCGTGCACAATCATGCTCCCAAAGTGGCAGTACATGTAGTGCTCCAGAGGGGAGTGTGATGTCCACACCTAGACATGGCAGACTATGAGCTCAATGTCCTGGGAATTCCAGTGGAGGACACATTCCCAGCAGACAGCAGTTACCCTCAGGTAGTAGTACAACATCTGCCCTTGGGCGTGAAGGTGCCAATGCAACTCCTGGCATAGCCAATTCACATGTGTGGGGGCAAAGACATGAACTGTCAGCTGTACCATGTATGGATCACATCTGTCCAACATACAGACATGTAGAGCCAGCACTGAGCTTGACTGTTTTCATGAACATACTCACACACCATTGTCAAAATCAGGTCACCTACAGACACACACACCCCATCTCCATGATCCATCTTGCCTGCTTCTTCCTGACTCACACACACATGCACGTCAACCTATTAGGTAAGCCTAGGCCTCCTGCACCCCTACACAATACCCTGTGCAAGTGATGATACCTGTGCCGCATCCTTGTTATCTTTCTCGTGGATGTAGAGAAAAAAAGCTATGTGTCTGATGCATAGAGTGACTTTCTACATCACTATGACCTATCATCCATTGTGTCATTTTACATGCTACTTGTACTGCTCATTTACAGATATTGCACAATTTATAATGAGCCTAGATTCATATCATGTGGTTATGTTACCATGGATGCTGTAGAAATGACTTTGTGGTCACACAATGAAAGCTGACTCCTGGAAATGTCTATGATTGTCTTTCAGGATTTTGTAGAACACAGCTATGCCTATACATGTACACTCAAACCATCAATGTCAGCGCACAGGACTGAATGTCAGCACAGACAAAAATGTCAACAGAAAGGTAAGCAACTATAGGGGTCATTGGAACATAGGTTCATATATGTTTAATACACAATCAAAATGCAAGGGCTTCTTGAAGCTTAGCCATGCATCAGTAAATTGTGACAATGGCTGATACACTGGAAGAGTGTAAGCAGGGTTTTGGGTGCTGACACATCTACAGGCTGGGGTGTGGAAGATGAACAATTTCGACTTTATCTGTGTCCATTCCAGACATTGGTACTAAACCATCTGTGATTGTCCTGTTCCCCATCCAAATGTGTAACTTACACTTGAATTGGATTAAGGTGGAACTCTACCTCACATGGATGGGAAGCCTGTTCCATATAGGGTGTAGTCTCTGGGTTATATACCTGTCTCTCCAGCATGTCCCATTTATAACACAGGCAAGGTGTATGTCTGGAGAATGGCTAATTCTGCTGCTAGTTGTTTTGTGGATATGTCGGAGGTCGACATTTGGGTCTGAAACTGCCCTGTATGGCAGCCATGCACCTCCCTTCCAAAGCATGTTGGAGAAAGAATACATGGATAAGGCCTTAATGCATTCTCCATACCATATGCTACATACACCGCATAGTGGCTTACTGGGAGCCTCTGTGGCTGCTACAGTTGATGGATATGCCTGGTTGGTTACATGGCAAAGGTGGCATTGCACTCAATGTTAGGTCTGATGAATGCTGAATACAGTGGAACAATGACTTCCTTGGATTTACCTGCCCTACCTTGGTTTACAGGTTGCACTACATGGAATGCTTAACCCAATATTACTGACACATTTCAGTCAAAGGCTAGATCACTATTGATGTATTCATAAGTCTCTGACTACTGGGTCAGCTGTAGGCAATGTGCTGTCAATACAATAGTTACAATGGCTCGATCACTCCCCAAAGGATACTATTGTGCATTTCTTGGCATTTACTGTTGGTCCATGGCTCTGACAGCAGCTGTATGTCTGTGTCAACCCCTCCTGGATAACATTTGTGTCAGTGTGGGATGCAATGATAGCTCCTCGTTTGCAATCATCAGCAAATTTAGTCAGCCACAGACCAGTGACAGCAGACATCCCTGCAGGAAAGTTATTGTCTAAAAGGAGCAGTGTGAGGAAGGATTTGTGAGGGAGTCCACCGGTGACTGGCCTCATTGTAGAGGGGGACTCCTCATTCCTAATGTCATGGATCCTGTCAGTCAGCCACTTGGCTATCCACTGGCTAACACACTGGTTTGTACCTAACCACATGGGTTTGTCAACAATGAAATGTCTTGTCAGGCCATGGTAGGTGGAGTGACTCATGTTTCCCTCATCCATTGATTTGGTAACCTTATCAAATAGGTCCACTAAGTAAGGTAGCCATGATCTCTCCCTGACTAAACCAGACTGTGTCTGGTCCAGTGTTTGTTGGTGTACTACATCTCTATTGATCATCTACCATTGTCTGTATATGGGCCCCCTTTGTGCAGATGGATTACTTTTGCTGTTCTCCATTCCTGAAACACAATGCCTATTTGGTGGCTACAGTGAAATACTAAATCCAGAGGTCTTGAAAGATCATGTATGCAACTCCTTATTGGAGTTATTTCCATCATGATTTCCAGAATAAATGTAATCCAAAGTGTCTGTGTTTGTACAGAGGACTGCCAAACACTGTAGGGGAAACTAATATGTACACCCTGTAAACCTAAAGATGGAGTATTTAGGCAAATATTCTGAAGTTAGACACTAATCATGCAGTGCCTATTGCAAACAAAGAATTACCTTGCTATGACTGCTGAAAAGAGGGGAGTAGCCTAAATTGCTGCTGCCTGGCTACTACTACTGCTGGTCTCACCATGGCATCACTCTGTTGGGATACAAAGATCCTATTCTCTGTCTCTCACAAGAAGCAAAACATTACCACCAACCTCAAGATATGAAGCAGACCACAGCCTGCTTGTTGATCCACACACTTGTCCCAGATGATGCAAACATCTGTAGTCTTGTTGTTGCCTTTTCCTGGTAGATGCCTTGATTAGCAACCAGACCAATCATTTGCATTTTGCATGTATTATGACTTGGGTTCCAAGCCTCGTAGGATTTGACTAGGTACTGATCTGATGTTGATTAGGAGCACAGCCGTAGCATCACAATATAATGTATGTCAGGTGACATAGATGTTCATGGCTGATGTGGAAAACTCCAGAGCGGTAGTTGTCCAGGTTTGGTGGTGGTATCACAGCAAGTCATGCAGCCTGCCCTTCAAAAGCATTATGGTGGTGATCTGCATGACATAGTTGTGAGGCCTGCTGCAGAGCAGTGGCCACCTTTAGGCAATGTAGCTGTTCCTACCACATGTCCTACTTATGTGATACTGTAAATTTATGTTCCCAGAACACAACACTGTATCCACATCATTACACACCTCATCCATTTGCTGTACAGTTGTTTGATAGGCATTATAAATGTGCAAGGCCAGAGTAATGTTGAATAAGTGTCCTGTGCATGCAAGGACATCCACATCTTCACTGCAAACATATGATACATATGACAATGAGTAGGTTGCCAACATGCACACCTCACCTCCAACTCCATCCAAACTCACATCACACATACGTACATATGCAAAGCTCCTTAACAGAAACAGACATGCACACCAGACACCTCACAAACACAGGTGCAGGCATGCTACATATAATAGTACATCTGCAGAACAGTACACATAATAGCTCATGCACCACTGTATCACCACTCAAACCCTTAAGGCAAGACAGTAGATCATATTACTCTTATGTGATTACATCATGAGACACTTTGATGTCCCACTCACCAGGCTATATAACGGGAAGATCATGGCTAGCTGTATATGAAGTGCCCTGTTACAGCCTATCACACATGCACTCCAGTCTGTCAACAGCAGGTACTGTTATGACTATGTCATAGTTCCTGTTTGTGTGTATGACTTGAGATGTACCTCTCAGGAGTGTATGAAGAGAAAAATAAATGAGCTGCTGGACTATGTGTCTCAGGCAGGTATGCTCTTGGTCTTCAGCTTCATTTTAACCTCACCTGGGATGATGCCTACATGCAAAAAGAACATGATTGATGTCAAAATTGGCTTAGCATCTGCTATCATTCAAAGGGGATGCATTATCTGTCACCCTGGTATGACATGATCAACAGACCTCAATGCTTTGTCAGAAAGGGTCTTCATCAGTCACCCATGCAATTTTGGCTACTGGCCAAGGCTCTCACCACCCCCATAGTGCCCTTTTTAGGTGGTATCTCAAGGACAGAATTCTAATGTAAAACCCATGTTCAAACAACCTCAAGGTTATGCTGCTACATGCTAGGAGTGTCAACATGAGACCCCATTCACTGGAAGCAGACCTCATCTTGGTAGACGACCACATTTGTGCAGTCACAGACACCTGGGTCAGGGCTGTGGACAGAAACACAGCCCTAGCAGTCTAGAACTCCTTCCTTATGTGCAGACCTCAAATTCATGGCATGCAAAGTAATAGGGTTGGTGTATCAGTATTCATTATAGATATATACACATCCAGATTGGTTACATAGTATGATTACTTGGAGACAACTCAGGTGGTATGGCCTTTTAGTAGGCACCTATTAAAGTACTTGCCAGCTACAGGAGACTCTCCATGAATCAGGACACTTACTCTGCTTATTTGCACCTACTTGAATCTATCAAGATACATTCGGACACCATTAATTTGGGTTTCGTTAAGTACCCACTGACTGGGTATATTAGTCATGCTCAGACTCACTTGCACAAATATTCCCAACATCATTAACCACAATGCCCTGGACCAGCTGGTTGACACCCCCACAAGGACAGCCTACATATTGGATGAGGTGCTTACCAATATGGAGGACTACTGTGTGTCCCTGCCTGGTGCGATATGACAATTAATATGTTTCATTCAAAATACATATCACACCTGACCCACCCCCCTGTAGAAGATAAAGTAATAAACTTCACCAAAGCAGATTATAACCTCTTACAGCATGGTATCAAAAGCTTCACTGTACCTTCCCCCTTAGAAGAAACTAGCAACTATGCTGAACTGTATATCAATGCTTTATACAAACACCTGTATAACTGCATCGAATTGGGTGTACCTGATAGTTGCAATACAAGCTCATTATGGAAGAGCAAACCTGCCTGGTGGGAAACTGCCATTAACAGGCTTTATAATAAGAGGTAGACATTGCTCTTTAAGATTAGGAGGGAGGGAGTCCCCTGAAATGGAAACACTACCTCATCTGTATGAACAAGAAAATAAGAGTTGTTGTGAATTCCTCCAAAACAAAGGATTGCTCCAAATTAGCCTCCCCAAAAAAGTACAACCACAAGGCATTCTATACTTACATATGTAACCTAAAATGAAAGGCCCAGTTTAGTGCCAAACTTGTACTTCATGATACCACATATACTGGTGCTGTAAACATATCTCATTTTTGGCTGAGTGGGTTTGCAAAAACCTCAGTCCCCTGTCCCCACTACACTTACACCATGACATACCTACCACCTGTCCACTACCTTGTATTTCTGAAGGGCATGTCATAACTGGCCTCTCTAAGGACAGAAACACAGCATGTATGAGACCTGATAACATCCCAGGCTGTGCCCTACATGGGCTCCAATGTGGACTTGTAACACACTTGGACACTCTTCCCATTCATAGTGTAACCAACAGCTTCATCAGAGCTGACTGGAAAGCAGGCACGGTTATTCCAGTGCATACATGGGTGTCCACTGACCATGCAAACTATATGCATATCAGCCTCATTATCCATATCTGCAAGGCCATGGGGCAGATCATCATGGACATTGTCACTTGTCTGGTCAGGATAAAACAGATGAACATTTCTGGGTTTTGTTCAAGCAGCTTTAGTATGTACAAACACATCAGGATTGAGGCTTAACAACTTTAACTTAGATAAACTTATAAACAAACTAGCTATCACACGTACATGTTAACACACTGGTTGCACTTTCAAAATGGCACTAAAGCTAGCACATGCTTGCTATTTATATGCATGTGCTATCCTTGGAAATGCTTCTTAAAGGTACAACACACACACTATTCTACATCCTCCCTCTATGAGAAATGAGTCACCCATTATTGACTATATAACTGGCATGCAACTGATACAAAATAATTCTTTGATATGCAGTTATACAGAACTAAATGCATATAGACAATTATGTCCAGGTTGCTGTGTATTTCACAGTAGGTCTGTAAATATATCCAAATAGTGTGACATAGAAATTAGAACTAGGTCTAGCAACTAGGACTGTCTCTGCTGAATGTTCAACTTTGGGGACATCAGGAAAATCATCAGGAATGGAAATAGGAGTTAAGACATGTTCTGCAACAGGAACATTGTCTGGATTGCTCTGAGATCTACAGTCTATATCACAGGAACAATGCTGCAATATTGATTCTGATACAGGAAGAAGATATCTGCGATTTTGGCTGTACTCCACACCCTCAGATTCCACAAAGTAGTATCTCAGCTCAGCACATATACCTGTTACTTGACCAATCTGGTCGAAACCTTTCACCATTTGCATCCACACTGTCTCTAATTCTTTCAATGGATGAAGAAATCTGCTCATTTTATCATAGCTGGATTTCTGGAAAGAATGCTTTCTGAATAGTTGGGCTTTGATTGTTCAGTTGTTTTTAGCTTTAGGCCTCAACAAACTGGAACTGATATGCAAGGTTGTTCTGGTTTGCCTAGACAGAAGTCTCTGAGAAGTTGAACCAAGTATATCGTCATGGGGTATGTTTCGGAGATTGAATAAATTCAAAAAGACATCAGTATTATCAAGTTTTGTCTTCTCTAGTAATTGCTTTGCACTCTGTACTGTACGTTCAGCTAGTCCATTTGATTGTGAATATTCTGGACTACTAGTAACATGTACAAAGTCCCATTCTTTTGCAAATTTATGAAAC
The DNA here is from genome assembly GCF_019279795.1 of Protopterus annectens. Classification (NCBI taxonomy): domain Eukaryota; kingdom Metazoa; phylum Chordata; order Ceratodontiformes; family Protopteridae; genus Protopterus; species Protopterus annectens. The sequence continues at coordinate 1,718,436,248 of NC_056726.1, forward strand.
AACTGACTGGCAAATTGGATACCATTGTCAGAGATAAGCTACTGTGGACTCCCATGGACTGAGAAATGATGTTTCAACTTGTTGATAACAGCAGTGGATGTTAGTTTAGGTAATAAATTGATCTTAAACCAGTTCGAATAAGAGTCTACCAACACTAAGTAATGCTGATTGTTTCACTTGAATATATCAGTGGCTACCATACCTCTCAAACTGGAAACATCAAAAATCTGGTCAAGGCCATGAAAAATAGCTACAAATCTGTATGCTGATTAACATCTAATTTGCATACATAATTATGTACCCCACCCACTCCAATGGAATTGTGGGATACCAACTTTCAAATGCAAACTGAAGAACAGACAACCAAAATATGGCACCAGAGTCCCCCTGCAGCCATTCCAATGTCCCATTACCTGGCTATTTCGCCCCATTTACCATAAACACTAATGTGTGCATATTGCTTTACTTCTACAATGATTATTTGTATTTTATTTTTGCATTTTGCAGCACAACAATGCACAAACACTAACAGACATCTGCTAAACAAAGCAATACTGTCTCACAATGAAAATAAACTTGGCATTTAACGTTGTCTGTCCTTGAAACTAACATTCATTGAAACAGCATTGAAACCCACACCATATCCAAAGAAAATGCATCTGGCCAGTGGTGGATAAAGATTACCTTTGGGCTGTTTTCAAATCATTGGCCCCTTGCACACAAAACAAGAAACATACGTGTCCTTTACTTTGATACATCTTCCTGACTTTATTAAGTTACATTCCTTGTATAATACAGCACACTTGTTAGACAGAGTGCATTTTAAATTTGTTAAAACATTTTTCCAGTAGGTTGTACTGTAGGCAATTAAACAAAATCCATGAACCAATAATGACAAAACTGCCCAATTAAGAACATGTCCATCAGAAAAGTCTACTTCCACACCCACACTATAAATAGAATGATAGTAGTGTAAGCCATAGGCATCTTGCACAGCTTTTCATACTTATTTTCAATTTCATTTTTTTTTTGGGGGGGGGTTAAAAAACAGAGACATATTTTAAACATTGTTTGTATAATTTTGGAAAGTTGCTAGAATAAAATGTTGTGTTACCACCATGCATTTCACTGGCAAGTCTTGAACCTAGGACCCCATGCTCTACAGTCAGGGCAACATACCACTATGCCAAATCATCTCATCACATTGCCAAAGTGGTTAGAAAGACCTTCTATATAGCCTACCTTATCATGAAAGGATTCACATCTAGATCAAGAGAGGTCACTGTGCCCCTCTACTCATCACTTATCAGGCCCATAATTGAATACAATGCCCCATTTGGGATGTACCTTACCAGACACCTGCAGCAACTGGAAAGACCCCAAAAGTACCTCACCAAGAGGATCAAGGGGCTCAAACAGATGCCCCATGCAGCTCGGCTAAAGAAACTCCAGCTCTACTCAGTTGCGTACCGCCTACTCAGAGGCGATCTGTGTCTGACGTATAAACCATGTTCAACCCAGAATTAATGGATATGCTTCACCTCAGGAAATCCAAATCCCTTAGAGCTACACGCTCCAGGGACTTGAACCTCAGCACAGAAATAAATAGGACATGCTGGAGGGACAGATTCATATCCCAGAGGCTCCCCTCACTCTGGAACAAAATCCCAATCCATGTTAGGCAGAGCCCCTCACTGACCCTCTTCAAGAGAAATCCTGATGAGTGGATGGGAGATCTTAAGTTTACCCCTGGGATCTCTTCTGTGTCCCTGCTTGGCAGAGGTACAGTAAACTAACCTTAAAAGGGCTACCTTCTGTGACCTACTATACAGAGGCACAGTCAACTAATCTAAAAGAGTGGCGAAAGCCAAACACACTCTGGCTAGGCTTATAAATGCCCTAGGGCAGATAGCCTAGTATCAACCTATGAACCTAAGTGATGGTGGCTAGGGACTTTTGGCTCATTTTACCCTGTACTGAAGGTACATCGTTTGAGCGTGAAAACCTCTAGCCACCAGGTGTATTAAATGGGGCATTTTCACACAGAACACACACACACACACCCACACACACACACACACACCGTTCCTTACTTGCAAGTTGCTCAGTCTTCCTGTCTGGCCTGATTCCTTATTCCTGCTGCCGTTCTGAACATAAATAATCCATAAGAGTGCTGCCCAGCCTGATTCCTTGCTTGCCGTTCTGAACATAAATAAAATAGTGCTGCTGATAATCCCCATTAGAAGAGTGCCATCCATACCTGCTCACATTTGAGTGGCCAGCCAGAAATGTGTATGATGTGAGCTCCTTGAGCTCAATTCTGACTGACTGGTAGCCCTCATGAAGCTGACGCCATCGTGCATGTGATGACGTCAGCTCAAACAGAGCAGAAATTCAAAACACTGAAAAAAACAAAAGAAAAAAATCGGAAATGAAGGGGTACCACTCGGGAATTGTGGACCCCAAAACTTGGTAAAAACCAAGTAATTCAGTATGGTTGGGAGGTATAGTGGCTACTGTTGACCAAGGTAGTTCAGGAAGTTGACTTAGCTGAAGTGGTTCTTTTTGCAAATGCGGTTTAGTACTGTTGCATACTGAATAAGAAGAAAGCACTTTATCATCATCTTTTGCTAGAAAAGTCCAAAATATTAGTTCTCTCCCCCTTCTTTTGGTAGGTTTGAAACCTGGATGACCACGATGCAAAATCTGGATATATTCATGTTGTAAGGAAGCAGGAACAGCAATTTTAGGGCCTTTGAAAATAATGCCATCTTCCCTCAACATCTCATCTCTCTAAAGAAAATAAGCTTGCAGTTCAGGCAATACATTAGATTACTTTGATGGCCATCCAATGTTAATGAAGTAGTTGAGCTTTTGCAAAACAAGATCTGTCTTTGTATGATCTCTCAGCTCATCAAGTCTTGTGGTAGACAAATTATGCACTTCTATGACATCAAAGTCAAAATTCTCTGCCTTAAGCTGTTCCATTGTATTTCTGGGTAACTTGGATAAGGTATCAGCCAGATAAAGAAGTTTGCCTTTTGTATAGAACATTTTGAAGTTGTACTTTTGCAATCTGAGCATCATTCTTTGTAATCTCGCTGGAGCTGAGTGCATAGACATCTTTACAATATTGACTAGAGGTTGATGATCATTTTCAATTTGAATAGCTCGACCATAAATATAATCATGAAGCTTTGAACATGCAAATACTGTTGCCAAAAGTTCTTGCTCAATTTGAGTATATTGCATTTTGGTTTGAGTAAGAGTTCCAGATGCATAGGCTAATGGTCTGCCCTCTTGAAGAATAACTGCACCAAGACCAAATTTTGAAGCATCACAGCAAAGAGTTACTGGTCTACTGACATCATATTATCTTAATGTAAAGTAGGTGGGGTGGAAATTTTCTGCTTAAGGTCTTCAAAGGCTCTTTGGTGCCGTTCCAACCAACACATTGTAACAATTTTGCACGTTAGCTCTCTCAAAGGCGCTGTCAACTCACTGAAGTCTGGTATAAACTTGCCTAAATAATTGACAATACCAAGAAAACTTTGTAGAGCTTGAACATTATCCAGTGCTGGCATCTGAAGAATGTTTGCTTGGATGGGTCTGATCACAAGCCAGTGCTAGTAAATAAATTACCTACATATGTAACTTCTGATAGCCTGAATTTGCACTTCAGAGGATTGAGCTTCAAGTTCACTTCATGTGCTCTGTCTAGAAATCTCTTAAGTTTTCTGTCATGTTCTGCTTCACCATTGACTACAACCAATAAATCCTCTACTATTATGGCACAAGGATAACCTGAAAAAATTTGCTCCATTGCATGCTGAAAGACTTCACTTGCAGAATTTATTCCAAATGGCATCCTGAGGAATCTATATCTTCCAAATAGGGTACTGAATGTAGTCAGTAGTGGGGATTTGCAATCAAGCATCACTTGGCAAAATGAACGTTTTGCCTCCAAGACAGAAAAAACAGTAGCATTCAGTATTAGGTCTGCGACTTCCTTGACTGTACGCATAGGATGATGCAATCTCTTTAATGCTTTGTTCAAATCTCTTGTGTCAATGCATATTCTGATTTCATCTGAGCCTTTTTTGTGGGCTGCTGCCATGGATGGCACCCATTCAATAGGTTCTGTAACTGAAAAAGTTATACCTTGCTGCACCATTTTATCCATCTGAGCTTTGCTTTTATTCTGCATAGGTATTGGAACTTTTCTTGTTGGTCTGACCACTGGACTGACCTCTGGGTCTAACTTCATAGAATACACTACTGGACATTTGCCTAACTTAGTTTATTTTATTTGACATTTGTTAACCGGGTTAGTCCAACTGACCCAGCAGCCCATTTTCAGTGGAGATCTGAGGAGAAAAGCTCCAGAGTTGTACAGACCAAAAGTAGTAAAATATACACAAAAATATTTATGAGTACAGAAAAAATATGGAAAAAAAACTTGATGTGATTAATACATTTTTTAACACAAAAGAATGTTGTTATTTGATAAGAGAGGAAGAGAAAATAAAAGCAGTGTTAATATATGATATGTCTTAAGAGAAGGTTTTAAAGTAGAGCTAAATTAGGAAGAAGAGAAGATAGTTGAATTACAGCTAAATATATACATATTTACATATATACATATTTACATGTGAAGAAGTAGCCTAGCCTGAGGAGTTCCAATGAAATAAACAGTGTGTTTAGAGAAAGTGGAGGAGTACAAAAATTTGTGTACAGGATAATGGAGACAACTTGTCATCAAAAACATCAGCATACTCTGAGAAAATCGCATCAGTGAAAATGAAACTGGGACGTGCTTATATGATGAACTTATTTGGTAAAGAAAAGCAGATTCATTCTCAAACTGTCTCTGAGAACTAATAATAACTGCACACGTCTTCGGACTACATAGAATAGTAAGCTGTAGCAGTTCCTAGCCAAATAACATAAAAGCACTACTGAGCCTTCGGTCTGAATTTCTTCACCTCCATAAGCAACATGTTTTGCACAACTAGCCACATTAAATTGCTCACCAGCTCTCACCTTAGCAAATGTGTCTGCTGACATAACATCACACTTTTAACAATTGTCTGCTTTGAGCTTGGTCGATTTACCATTTATCTGGACAGCACAAAATATTTCATTCTTTGCCAACAAATCTACTGCATCAATCTTTTCACCAATTACTGATACACCATCTACATAGAAAGTAGGGTTGCAGCCTTCTATATGATCAACTTGCTTTTTTGAATGACCCTTCTTTATAACTGCATGAGGTTTACTTGATTTGTAAAACTTTCGAAAATGGTTCCATTGTTTTATACTTGTGGCATTGCTGACCAAATGCTAAGCACTTTTCTCTTTTAGACTCATGACTGCAAGCACAATTGTGACAATGAACAATAAAGCTTGATTTGGGTTTTGCTGACTCACCCCTTTACTGCACTGAGCATGTCCTTTTCAATGAACTATTCATAGAACTTGCTGGAAAACTACAGGTTTTACCTGCCACACCCGCAAGGGTTACAGCTGCCATGTGCTTAGGCCTGCTTCTGATAGCCATGTGTTGCATGCTGTCTACATTTGCTCTGGAGCCTGCTGAAACCATGCTCTTATCACTTGCAAGCATACTTGTGTGCCTTTCTGTAACTTCATGGACTTGACAAATCTCAATAGCTTTGCTCAGCATTAAATCACTGTCACAAAGCAAAATCTATCTCACTGCAGCATTATTAATTCCACACACAAGCCTGTCCTTTATTAACTCATCGTTTAAGTCACCAAACCTACACATTTTAGCTTTGTTTCTCAGGTTAGTAATATAAGCTGCAAAACTTTCTCCTGGCTTTTGATTTCTTTTGTAAAACAAATGCCTCTCTAATGTAGCATTTGTCTGGGGTTACACATTTTGTTGAATTTGCATTTCAAACACTCAGGGTCTTCCCTTGATTTAGCTGGTACAACAATATGATGGTTTTCCCTGCCTCTTCATATACTGCTGGTGCATACACAAATGAACACTCTCTTTCAATGGCCTCTGACCCAGCTAGGTTTAACAAAATGAATGGCCTGATGCATGCATCTTTGTCAGAATAAGCTGCTTGTATAAAAATATTTTATTCTTACTCAAATATTCTCCAATTCTCTGCAATATTTTGATCAAATACAAGTGGACTTGGTCTGTGAAATGCCAACACATACCCATGAAGGCTTTTGCAAGTATGCACAAACACAAACATATAGATATGCCAGAAAATTATGCCAGTACTTGTAACTATGTCCAGTAGCATAACACGTTTCTGAATAACTGAACCATGCAAAATAAGTCTTCTGGGCACAAGAATACTTTTGAATTCACTATACTGTAAGAAATCACCTCTTATCAGTGTAAGAAACATTTCAAAATAACTGTACTGTGCGAATAAACTGGGCAAAAAAAACTCAGAGTAAGAAACATTTTGAAGTAACTACACTTTGTGAATAAACAATATACAGCACACTGAAACTTTTCCAAAATGGCTGTATTTTGCTAAATAACTCTGTACAGTGCAAGAAACACTCTGTAATGGTGGCACTCTGCGAAAAGATACACCCAGCACAATATATTTTTTTAAATGGCTGTATTTTGACTGCACTTTATGAAATAGTTGCACTTTGCACACGATATACTCTTCATAATAAATGCACAGTAATAAACATACACTGTAAGCACTTTTACACACTTTGAGATACTTCACATACTTTTAGTTATGCCCTGAATAGTTTCAATCAATGTAAAATAGTAGTTTATGCCAAACCTCAGTAATTTGCCAAAAAAACATTCAGTCACATTACTTTATTTATGCTTAATGTGCCTTTTTGCCCATTTATTATATTTGTTTTGCTCATTTCATCTGTTTTTATCCCCATTATACTTTTCTTGTGCTTGTTTTACTCTAAACATGCTCATTTTACTTTAAACATGCTCATTTTGCAATTCTGAGGTAATTCCAAACCCCTTATGTACTTTTCTGATAATCGTTTTATCAAGTATCTTAATTTCAAACATTTTGTTTAATTAATAAATGTTTTCTGCCTTTTGTTTGCTTAATAAATCATTCTGTGCCCTTGTGCTGCTCCTTTTTATCTTTTTTGATAAAATAAATTGTTTGTGCAAGTTTTCATTACCTTTAGTTAATTTCTGGGCCTTTTTTTACTCATTTCACTTAGTTTACCTTCAGTGTTAACTCTGCACCTCGTAGCTCTGAAAAGCAGTCTTGGGAATCCCAGTTCTGACACCATGTCACTCATCTGGTCAGGATAAAACAGACGAACATTTGTGGATATTGTTCAAGCAGCTTTGTTATGTATAAACACATCAGGATTGAGGCTTATTAACTTTAACTTTGACACAAAGCGCAATCTGGATAACTGGATGGGAAATAGACAATACATCCCTGGGATTCCACCAGTATCCCTGTTGGACAGGGGCATTGGGTGCTGGTTTGTCTATGCATGGGCTAAACTCTTGGCTAGGCTTATAAGGGCCTCAGGGCCAATAGCCTAGTAACTTCCTATGATCCTATGACACTCTCCCCCATGCAGGTATCATTGAAAAACACACCCAACTAGACTTGAACCTTTATATCATTATAGGAGTTGTTAACTGCCTCACTGATGCAAGTCATATAGTCCAATAGAGGAAGATACCTCCAATAGCTGAGCTGTAACCAGTGGTGTCGCACAGGCTTCTGTCCTGGGTCACCTTCTATTTGGAATCCATTTCACTGAAGTACAAGCACAACATAAATAACTATGGCTAGCAATGTTTGATGATGCCTACTAACTGTGAGCAGTCATACAATATACATAGTATGGCAACATCCTACATAACGGTGTTACATGAACAGATGATTGTAGCCAAACACATGGCCTTAAACTCAATGCAAATATATGTATTATCATTCATTTTGGTAGCAGCATTGTTCCTGCTAAGTACCAGATAAATAGTGACACCTTAAATACATAATCAGGGGTGAGAAACCTGGTGAGACATGCTGACAGCTACCCTAACTTAGATCACCATGTTTCCACAGTGGTGAGTAAATCATTATATCTTGCTTATGTCATACATGAGGGCATTGTCTCCATGTACTATTCCCTCATCAGGACAATAATTGAGTGTAATGCCCCTTTTGGTATGTTGCTCACCAAACAGCTGTGGTGACTGGGGAAACCACAAAGGTTTCTCAGGGGGATGCAAGTCTTCAGCATCTGTCCTATGAGGATTGTCTGAAATCACCATCAATTTAGTGCGTGTCAAACAGAGTACTCAGAGGTGATCTCTGCTTCACATACAAGTCAGTCTGTGACCCTGCTTTAATGGAAATGCTGCACATGCGCAAGTGACATGGTTAACCAGTTTATTCCCAGTTAATATCTTAACCATGTATGTAACTTTTATAAAACCTGGTGGACGGTGAGAATTGTCTACCAGAGGTTAACTCACCTTTGCAACACACTTCCACTTCATGTCAAACTGAGCGGGTCTATATTACATTATCAAACATTAATATTGTCTAAATATCGACACCAAAACATCAAAGTACTACAATAGCGAATGCTGTAAATATCGACAGAACCATTGTCAAAAAGTTATGGTTGGCCAAGTGAAATGTTGTGATGTAGTACATTACTACGACATCACGTCACAGTCAGTTGAGTAAATTATAAATATTAAAGAGGTAATATGAATATTAGCATAGTTTTGAACTTTGCAAGTAAAGTAGATGCGTGTTGAATGTTTATGTGTATCAAATGCAGTATTATGTAGAAACACTATGTTATGGCTTGATCCAGAAGTGCTGTGTGTTTGGAGTCCCTATTAAGTTATTTGAAAGGCTGTTCAGTGAACGGGATTTTCAGACTCTGACATCAAACATGCCGTTCACTGAACTGTTTACCGTGAGATCATGGTACATGGAGGATCAGGAAATTTGCCCTTTCCTCACTGTAGTGCGATCTTGGAGCTGGTATATATAAATAGTGGGGGGCAGCCCCCCAATAGAGCAGAAATTGAACAGCCTATATTTGTACATTCTGGTTATGTTGTTTAGGCATATTAGTGAATTATATGTTGTAGTTTTGTACACAGTGTGAATAAAATTTGCTGATACAGAAATGAGCCAACCATGGGAGTTCAGTATTTTCAGTTTCGACATTGTCAGAGTTCGTTATTGCGGTACTTCAATGTTTTGGTGTCGATATTTACATTTTTGACAATATTAATGTTCAATAATGTAATATAGACACCAAACTGAGCACCTCAATTGCCCTTTACAGATGCAATATGTGTGATTAGATGGGTGACCATAATTACACCACATTAGTTCCACCTGTGTACACCCTGGACAGGAGCAGTAGGTATTTAACGTGTTACTAAGGGTAAAAGGTGGCTAGGTGTATGAGGGCCCTAGGACCATTAGCCTACTACATTCCAATGATGCTATGATACCATAGGCTGATGTAAAACACTGGCTAGCATCCCCACACACCAAAATGGATGCCGTTAGACCATTACAACTACCTATTGTTGTATACAGAACGCTGGGCGGCACACACACACACCCAGCAAGTGGACTGTAGTGAGATTAGAACCCTTACCTATCTAGCCTTACATACTACAGATCAGAGTACTTATCTCATGGACCAACAGCTTAAGTCTGGCAGTGACATGGCTTTAGGTATGCTTATGGTAGTTGACATCAGAAGACCTTGTGGTGAGAAGAGTTCAAAGGCCTGCACCACCTGCTAGGCCCAAAACAATGCAAAGTTCTGCCTCTGTTTAAGACATTGTGGAATACACACTTGTTTTGTATGGTGATGCACATGCACACACACACATCAAGCCTGAGTGAGATTAGAATCCCTATCTATCTAGTCTTACAAACTACAGATCACAGTACTTATCACACGTACCATGGCTTAAGCCTGCCTTTGAGATGGCTTTAGGTACTCTTATGGTAAATGACATCACGAGGCCTTGTGGGGCAGAAGAGTCTGGGGGCCTGCATCAAGTGCAAAGGTGAAAAAGTGGAGACACATTGCAGTTTAAAATTTACATTTGTTTGGAAGGGAGATGCATGTACACACACACCAATTGAGCTAGATTGACATCAAAACTCCTACCTATCTATTGTTGCACAATAAAGTACTTATCACACACGCTACAGCTTAAGTATGATATTGCAAATAATTGCAGGTGATGTTATCACAGAGAACATAAAGAAGCCCTGTGTTTAACAGGTTGGTAGGGCCACATAATCACACAGCTTCCTACTATCAACTGTAGCTAGTAGCCTAACAGTGAGACAACTGTTTTGTAGCTTATGTGTCAACAGCTTGTGTTGGGAATATGAGTCTGCATGTAAATGGACACACCTGTGGCAAAATAAAATTACCCAGGCAATGAGTGGGCACACAGCATAATACATTACAGCAGTTGCAAAGTTATTGATGTGTGTTTGTTGAAATGAAGTAGACACAGAGGTCTGTAGTGAATGTGGCTGTTTCTGCAGGTGTAGCTATATGATTTCACAATATATGTATGTATTCCTTTGTCATGCCATACACTTCAAAGGTTCCACATGGTTTGTTAGGGAGACATGGTATGATTCATCAACATCCAGCTGTTTACAAGTAAATAGGTGTGACTCATGGTTATGTTTGTTTCATAGTATATTGTGCTCTGCTGTCACATATGGTATCATTTACACATGATGGGTGAAGACAGCCAGACCTGTGAACTTCAGATATCCTAATAGTGCTAAGATTGCAGCACATTGGTCTATGCAGTTGCAAATGTCTTCCTCCAACATTTTACGTATCATAGTGCAGCTTTACTATCCCTGATCTATATATGTAGGGAAATACAGACATACACACTCACATATATATGTAGATATATCTGTTTATAAATGTGTGTGTGTGTGTGTGTGTGTGTGTGTGTGTGCGTGTGTGTGTATATATATATATATATATATATATATATATATATATATATATATATTTTTTTTTTTTTTTTTTTACTAAACAAAATAGTACATGGGGCAACAGATTTGCATTTGGCTTAACTGCAACAGATTTGCACTTGGCTTAATTAAGTGTGTGAACATGCTCAGTGGCATTTTGGCTTGTTTGCACATTTCTTAGTAACTCGCAAATGGGAGGCACACTGCTGACACCCGAGACTTCCTGTTTAATAAACTGACTGCATCCCACACCTATATGTACTCCAGGCTGAAAGTCTGAGATGACTTGGAAAACTCCAGTCTGGACCTACCTACATACCTAGTTCTTCACTTACTCTACAGTTTCAATCACTGTGTGCTGCATTTAATAGTCACCTTTCTCTTTCTGTCTTCCTTGAATGATGGACCAGTAATCTGTTGCAGTAGGACTACATGAATATTCCATGCATGAGGCCTACCAACCACAAATGGTGACATGTTAGTGGAATGGCTGTCGGTAGTTCCATGTGGATATACTGTTTGTCCAAATATGCCGGTATAGTAGCCTGCCATATGTATGCCATACCCAGTCCATAGCTTTGATGGCCTAACATGACAATCCACTATAATACTGGGTATGTTATGGACTTACCTTGCAAGTGCAGCAGTTGACAGGGATGACTCTGTGTGATGCAAGCAGTACACAGCCAATACATGGATAGGTACAGGATGTGTGAGTTGGCTGACATCACTGTTATTATCTATCTGTTATAGGAGTAGGAGTGAGGTGTTAGTGCCTAGGTTCCTAGGTTGTCAGTGAATGTGCTATGCATTGTGTCTTAGCCAAAGCCAGGGCATCCTGGGCATGCCTATTTCTGCCTACAGGGATATCAAAAGGGGTTTCCTCCTCCAAGTCCTGCTGTGACTGTGGCTGTGGTAACCTAGGCACTGCTGGAGGGCTGTGTATCCCTTCCCTTTGTTGATCCTGCCACAGCTGTTTCCGCAGGATCAGACTGTGTAGTATAGCACATACTTTGAATATATGTGCACATGTGGCTGGGGCATACTGCAAGGCTCTGCCAGATATATTGAGGCATGGGAACCATGTCTTCAGAAGCCCAAACACACACTCTGTGATGTTCCTACTTTGAGTGTATACCTCATTATAGCAATCGTTTGTGGGTGCTGTGGGTGTGTGTACATTTCTGATGGGTGTCATCATCCATGGTTCCAGGGCATAGCCGGCAGCTCCCAGTAAATGCCCCTATGGGATGTCCCCCCAGCAAACATCTGGTACAGCTGTGATGTGTGCCAGATATGGGAGTCATGATAACTGCCAGGGTTGCAAGCACACACACTCATGATAATCCCCTGGACATTGCACATGACTTGGCAGTTGATGGAGTGGTATCCCTTCCGGTTAATTTAGATTCTACCCTGCTCACCAGGTGGTGCCTTGATGTATACATGAGTACAATCTATGGTATCCAGTACTTCAGGGTAGTGTGCTACATGGTAGAAGTATTGCATAGTGGTGGCCCGCACCTCAGGGTCAAGGGAAAAACATATATATTCACTGGCATGTAAGAGCACATCATCCAGAAATTAGTGGAGTATTCTGGATACAAATGCCTGTGAAACCCCCATCATGTCCCCAGTTGGTCTATGGAAAAAAAGTACCTATAGCTAGTATCCTAAGGGCTACACATACTTTAGTTTCCACTGGGATGGGTTCTCCTCTGTTAGCCCAGGCTCTAAGTTGAGGGAGGCAGAGCTCAGCTAGCTGTTGTGGTATGACCCTTTCCACCCTTTAGCGATCTACAATCTCCAGCTCATGTAGCTCCTGGTAGTTTACCCTGTGCCTAGGCCTATGCTCATCAGCACCAGCAGCAATGACTTCAGCCTCTACCACATGCAGATGTAGAATAGCTGCAGCAGCCCCTAGCATTATTCAGTTTAAAATTCCCAAGTCTGTACTCCACTGGTTTAGATTATCGAGGGAAAATCGGAATGTACGCTGTATGTATACTTTATACAGTCATGGTGTAGGTCCACCACATGGGATTAGCTAATTTGGATGTGTGTCAGCTGCTTAGAATATAATTAACATGAGTTAAAGGCCTTAGTTATTTGTGCACCATGTAGCTCAGCATACAAAAGTAAGTATTCTCAATTGAATATTTCTGGTTTTAATTGAGAGCTTCCTACATCACTACTGTGCCTTGGGGGGGTGGGGGGGGGGGTCAGTCACACTAACATGCTTAGCTACACAGCGCGCTGTGCAAACATGTGTAGCTAGCACAACATCTGCTAAAAGTAAATATGAGAAACCCCCCAGATGTTATCCACATTCACTGGGAATGTCAACACCATGTAGGAGTCTACACGAAAGGGATCATGGACAAGGGTGCTCATTTTAGCAATTCAACAAATTCACCTAATTTACATACATCACAAGAAAGAACACTGCTGTGACCCATAGTCAGGAACTGCAAGTAGCACCAACTCAAATAATGATGACAGTTTACCTAGATTTCGTTTGAAACAGACTTCTTCAGAACAACAAGTCCACACACCCTGAAAATAATGAATAAATAGTCTTCCACTAATTACATTCAATTAACATACCCATCCTCCAATATAATATGCAAATAAGCTTGCCTTCAACCTTAAAATGTAATATATACATCAAATGCACTCATACCAACATTACTATAGTAAAATCCATATTCCTAATAAACCTTCTTAATACATATGTAAAAACATATAAGACATATAACACACTGTACAACATTACTTCACAATATATAAAACTTCCATACTCTGATACAAAAATTAGAAAATCAAATAAATAAAAACCACAACAATATATGTGTGTACAAAATGCATTCATACTAATTCCATTTTTATACATACCCCCATTAACCCATGATGTGTTTTAATTTTAAAATGGGAGCTAAACTTATATTATCATTGATGCCTGGAAACACTGTGGCATCCAACCTTAACTGCCACTTCATTTCACATATATCAAGGTGCACGTCTAAAACAGCACCTTGAAAGTCTTTTTTAATATGCTGTATTACACAAAATTTAAATTGATGACCAGAATTTTGTTCTATGTGCCTAACTAAAGCATTAGTGCTTCTCATATACTTAATATCCAAAATGTGCTCACTAAGGGGTTGGGAGGGTAGCCTAATAGTTAAGGTGTTTGCCTTACAAACACAAGGTACAGGGTTTGAATCTCCCAGGAGATAACTGGCTAGGCTTAAAATGGCTCTCAAGGGCAGTTAGCCTAGTATTAACCTATAAGAACCTATAATTCTTTCTTTAAAGGCTCTATAAGTCTTTCCTGTATAGAAAGCTGAGCATTGTGCACATTTTGCTAAGTAGACCACATTTTTGGTGAAACAATCAAAATGTCCATATATACCAATGGGCACATCCATTACTTCTATCTTAGAACCAGTAACCAAAATGTACTGACATACATTACATCTACCACATTTAAAATTGCCCTTGACTCTGTTCGAATCACTCACGTCACCAAAACCACCTCCACCCCTTTCAAATAACTGCTTAAATGACCTTCCTTTTCTATATACATTTTTTGGGACCTTGTTCAATTTACTCCATACATGATTGTCCAATCTTAATAACCTCCAATTATTTTGAATAATTTCAACAATATGTTTAGTATCATAGGAGTATGTTGTGATAAAATATATTTCAGATTCCGGCATTTCAGTGGTATTTTTTATCGTATCACTTCCCCTTTTGTTCATTAAATTTCCAGTATAATGATTGTTGTTTATTAAACAATTCCCATTATTATTCATTGTTAATAATGCCATATAATTTCCTTCATTTCTTTTGCATACTACCTCATCACCAATAGAATCACACAACCCAATAGGATAACCTCGTTTGACAAACATGCTCTTTATAAATTCCAACTCATCAATGAAATCCTGGTCCTCACTCACCACTCTGGCCGCCCTAACCATCTGACCCTTAACAATGGCCTTTTTCTGATGGCTAGGATGCCAGCTTTGATAATTCAAATATGAATTTGAAAAGATGGGTTTTCTATAAATACCAGAAGTCAGACAATTTCTGACTTTGTCTACCTTTAATTGAACATCCAAATATGATAACTCGTCCCCACTAAATTCAAAAGTAAACTTCAAAAAGTCTGCTGTATCATTTATGTATTCAATAAACATATTCATAATTTCCACACTGCCTTCCCAAATCACAAAAATATCATCCAAAAAGCGAGTGTAATGCTGAATATGTTGCATGTATTGACTGTCAAAAACAAACTGCTGCTCCCAGAAGGACATTACATAGTTGGCATATATGGGGGCACAAGCAGCACCCATTGCCACACCAGTAATTTGCTTAAAATAATGGCCTTCAAAAAATATATAATTATTGATGTTTGCAGATGACATTGTGATCTGTAGTGAGAGTAGGGAACAGGTGGAGGAGACCCTGGAGAGGTGGAGATATGCTCTAGAGAGAAGAGGAATGAAGGTCAGCAGGACTAAGACACAATATATGTGTGTGAATGAGAGGAAGGATAGAGGAATAGTGAGGATGCAGGGAGTAGAGGTGGCAAAGGTGAATGAGTTTAAGTACTTGGGATCAACAGTTCAGAGTAATGGTAAGTGTGGAAGAGAGGTGAAGAAGAGAGTACAGGCAGGATGGAGTGGGTGGAGAAGAGTGTCAGAAGTAATTTGTGATAGACGAGTACCAGTAAGAGTGAAAGGGAAGGTCTACAAGAGGGTAGTGAGACCAGCTATGTTATACAGGTTGGAGACAGTGGCATTGACAAAAAGGCAGGAGTCAGAGCTTGACGTGGCAGAGTTGAAGATGTTAAGATTTGCAATGGGTGTGACGAGGATGGACAGGATTAGGAATAAGTATATTAGAGGGTCAGCCCAGGTTGGAAGGTTTGGAGACAAAGCCAGAGAGGCAAGATTATGTTGGTTTGGACATGTGCTGAGGAGGGATGCAGAGTATATTGGGAAAAAGATGCTATGGATGAAGCTGCCAGGTAACAGGAAAAGAAGAAGGCCTAAGATAAGGTTTATGGATGTGGTGAGAGAGGATATGCAGGTGGTTGGTGTGACAGAGCAGGATGCAGAGGACAGGAGGAAATGGAAACAGTTGATCTGCTGTGGCGACCCCTAATGGGAGCAGCCGAAAGAAGAAGAAGATTGTCTAATACAACTTCCATTAAGGTGACAAAAACATTGATGTGATCCTGTTCATACATCCCAGTTTTTACTAACTGAGCTTCTAACCACTGTAATCCAATGTCACTTGGAATCACCGAAAATAGATTACAAACATCAATAGCCAAGAGAATAGTTTGGTCACTTATCCTAACTGTTCTAAGCTTCTACAAAAAATGTCACGAATCCTTAGTGATGTATTCAAACTTCCTTATCCCTTTTTGTAGGTGTAAATCCAAGAATGTGCTGATCAAACAAGTTTTACTTCTCTTTCCATCAACAATAGGCCTAAATTTGACATTACTTAGCCCTTTATGTAATTTAGGGATTCCAAAAATGCTACTCACCATTGGAAAATCATTAATTAGATAATAATACTCAACCTTATCAATTTGCCCTTGCATTAACAAATCTTCTATCATTAAATAAATTTTTGAATATGCTTTATGTACCTGATTTAAACTACTCTCCTCATAAGTGTTATCCCCTAACATACTTAACATATAGTTAGTATAATCATTTCTGTCCATGATTACCGTACCACTACCTTTATCAGGCTTCATGAACCTAAGAGTTTTGTCATTAATTAATTCCTTCAATAAGGCTTGCTTGTCTTTATTTAAATTGTTAACCTTGTTAAATGCTCTATTTTCAATAGTATTCCTACTTCTCCTCATGTATTCCCTAATATCTAATTCGCATATTTTCTCATAGAACGCCACGGTTCCACTTAAAGGGGGATTAAATTTACTTGGCTTTCTCAAGGCAAACCTTCCTTGTTCAACAGTATTTTCAAAAAACAACCTAAGGTTCATTCTCTTAGTTAACATTTTTAAATCAATCAAAACTTCATTTAAATTTCCTTTCATCACTGGAATGAACGAAGATCCTTTTGAAAATAATTGCGCATGCTCTTTATTTATTTCTTTGGTGGAATAATTATAAACTCGATAATCCCCATAAACATTGAGGATTATATGTGGACTATTCATTAATACAGCATTATCAGCCTCCTTCATAGCATCAATGACTTCTAATATTTGGCTTAGCTCCCCATCATAACTAAAATTAAAATTAAAATCTGTCATTTCTACATCACTTGTGACACTAGTAATATCATTGTAACCTAAGCAAACAGAACTCATGGAATAACATACTCCATTTTGCCCCCCACCCACCTGTTGACCTAATACATCCAAGTTCATATTTTCAACATTATTCTCGCTGTTAATAATAATATTCTGTTGTGGATGAATGGTCATTTCCAACAGCGGGTCTAATTGATTATCATCTCTAAACCCAGTCGACAGCATATTATATTCTGTCTTTAATGTAGCATGAAATGCTTCACTAATTTTATCATTACACTAAGTAACAATTTCTATTAGGTCTTTTTCATGAAGACTTGAACCAATAAGGTCAATTGCATCCAAATTAATATTATATGCCTGTTTGAAAGCTATATCAGCTTCACCTAATCTTATATCCAGCGACTGCAGTTCCAAACCAGGAGCATTTGTATTTCTAAATTTACCACTTGCTCCATTAACCTGTAAGCCACAATGTATAGGCACATCTGCATCATTACCACTGTCATCACAATCATAAGAACCTGAACTTGTGAGTATCCACCCCTCTTGTGAATTAACACCTTCACTGTTACCTACTTCAAATATTTGTTGATCAAATACACTCATGCTTGCATTACCTGTGTTCGCCTCACTGTTAGTAAACTTTGGAGATGAATAAACACTTAAATCATGCAGCGACTCAAAAGAATTAACACCACTAACGTCACTAAGTGACATAACATTCCCCGCCACTAATGCAGTGCCAAATACCCCACATACATTGTCATTATCTATTGTTCCATTAAATATTGAGTCACAAACATTGGTACTAAAGCCCGTGTAGTCTACAAAATCCAAATTTACAAAATGTTGCTGCTCACAAAACAAATCAACTTGGCTGGATAATATGTCATTTACATACATATTTGTGCAGACAGCCTGGAAACTACACTGATCATTCCTGTGTGTGCTAGGCAACAGCATGAATGCACCATTATACAGATCTAATGCAAGGTACTACAGTGGATTTCTGTGACATACATTTATCAATTTTTTTTTATCAATTTTTTTTTGCATTAACACATTTACACAAAGCGGTGCAAAGTGCAAACAAGCAGAGATTTATGAAAAAAAAAAGATTATTGATTATACATTTGCCCGTGCATTTTTCCACATCCACAATGTATTTCTCCCCAATAATCCTTGTGATATACCCATTTCAGGGGAGTTTGTCCATATTTGTGGACATTTTCATCTCCTACTAAGTGTGTAGACTCCTGTATGTGAAACATTTCTGAGTACACTATGAAGATGGACACATAGTCTATGCAGATGACTTTCTGGTTATTGGATCGATTCCACTGCCTAATCTGCATATAATTCACCTGTTTATGCAGAAATTTGCATTACACGGATCTTTCCCTGTTCACGCATGTTTGCACGCCACTGCACGAGGCTTACTGAATCTCAAATTGTTCTCGCTCATGTACACATCGCACTGCAATGCATACACAAAAAAATCGTATAGGGTTTATTGAATTCCCCCCTTAGTGTACACTTAGTGCAGGCATTAATGAATTCCATTGTCTTTATTATGAAATTGCTTACTGAAGTATACAGTGTGCTGGTCCCTGAAATTTATGTCTGCATATATACTATTCTACTGGTCTACTGAAATGTATGCCTGTATTGTGAATTATGCTCATCATCTTATCTTTCGTAACACAGTAATCTGTATCTTTACCTTTTTGTACTATCTGCAAGGAATCCATTACTGTGCAGAATTTTCAGAATAGTATTGAATGACTTTTTTATACCATGTATAAACTTGTACATAATGTTTTCATTTACTAGACTATGTACAAAATGTTATTTTTCTACACTATTCTCTAGAGTATGTATACATTTATAAAATGCTGTTTTTTTTTACACTATGTATACATCTTTATTTAATATGTATCATTTGGAGCTTTTCGGCTAGAGCACCTTCTGTGTGGAGTCTGCATGTCATCCCTGCGGTCGAGTGAATTTAAAGACATGCAGGTAGGTGCGAGCATTTGTGGGTGTGCCTTCTTTGAAGGTTGGGTGCCAGGCTGGCAACTTGACACCATAAATATTCACTGCCAATCATTAGTGGACCGGCGGTCTGCTGTGGTGACCCCTAACCGGGAAACATTTGGAGCTTTTCTCCCTAAGTCTCTGATGAAAAGGGGACTATATGCCCAGTCAGACTTTCCCAGTCAATAAATGGAGTAAATACCAAAGCACATAACAATACTGGGAGGGCTGGATTATTACCAGTATGAGTTTACCAGGGGAACATCTTATGCAGTGGCTTCAATTCCCATGACTGACTAACAGAGTAGTAGTAGCAGTTGTAATGCTATGATGATGTTCTTGGACCTTCATATGACATCTGCTTATATGGGTCACATTATACTACCTAAACATATTATGCTCTAAGGATAAGAGTATATCCTAAAATAGAGTCATGGTTGTTTGAAGGGCTTTGGAGATAGAATAAGGAAAGGTTTAATGGTAGCTGATGATAAAAAAAATCCACAGTAGGAGGATTCACTTCTTAGGACAGAAATATTCATCCCGTTTGCACTGAACATTTGTAATGAATGACTACAATCATTCATTCATTTTTTCTTTGTCCAGTTGCACACTGTATCCAGTTTAAGGTCATGGGAGAGGAAAAGCCTGTCACAGCACTCAAGACAGCAGTCTGTCTCAGGATGTGTGCACATAATCATACATGGCTGCACCAGTTCTGACAACTTGGAGGATAGTAATTTCACCTAGAGCATGTGTATAGCGAGTAGAAACAATAATTCATGGTCCATAATGACGTGCAGACTCTGCATGGTATGCTGCACCACTGTGACACTCAGAATAACTCCACATGGCAAAGTAAATAATAAAGTGGCATATAATGAGCTTTCCAGTATGCAACAAGCACAACTTTAAAACATTTCCAAATCTGTAGTATAGTATTTCCTCTGGACTAAGAAAAAAAACTGCAGATATGGAGAAGACTGAACTGCTATAAACTGTATGGTCAATATTTAAGAGATTAAGCACAGACAAAGAATGCCTGGAACCATGCTTCTCCACATGCATAGACTGAAAATAGGAACAAAGGCTGTTAAAAAGTAATATAGCCAGCAAAAAAAAATCTAGGCATCTAATTAGCATAAAATGTGAATATGAAATAGCACATAATAAGCTGTGAAGTTTGGAGCTGTTGTGAATTTTATAACTGTTGTACTGTAATTTCTCTTTCTGTAATATTCATGTTTTCAATACATGGATGTAAGTTATTGTATGTGGAGCTTTACTCCCAGCGCCTCTGCTGACAATGGGCCTCTAGCCCAGTCAGAAACTCCCAGTAAACAACCGTTGAATAAATAAATAAAATTAATAACTCTTCCCATTTTCGGAAGGAATGTGGGATACCACTCAGAAATATGTTTAAAAAACAGAGGGTGACAAAAATGATAAAGAAATATAAGCACATTAACAAAGAGAAGATGCAAATTCTGTAGAATTTAATGAACTATACTGTAAAATTGTATCACAAAAGATCATTTATTTTTGCTTCTAAAAAGGGGAGATGTAAGATGAGTGTCCTCCTTTTTTAAAGTATGGGTAATGCTAGTATGTTGGCCAGGTAAGGTGGTTTTCAGTGCATGGGACAGCTTTGAAAATCATGTGTGTTGAGGGGTATTCAGAAAACTGTGTGAAGGGGCCAACCAAGTCTGAAAAGATAAAAAACAGATAAACAAATGGTCTTAAAACTTCATTGATGAGCTCAGTCACAATAATTTCCAAAAATCATGAAACCCAGGTAGTGTTCCAAAGCAGCAAAGCTTTATTCATCACAGACAAGTGATCCTCAGGAACAAAAAATCAGAAATATGTTCATTTCAAGTCCAAAAAGAGGAACGTACCTCCCCAAACAGGTACATCATGTGCAGGAGTAAATCAGGTCTGAAAACAGAAGCATTCTTCCAAAATAGTGACAGTTGAGAGATCTGTGTGATGATAGTTATGTAATCAGGCATTGCAGATATTAAGGGAAAGAGTGCTGGAAATTAATGTTTTAAGGAACAACGTTACTGACAAGGCTCAAAAGGTGATAGACTGTATTTTCAAATCATTAAAATCCAGACTCGCATACAATTTAGGGCCAGATTCATTAACACCTACACTAAAACAGTCTATACTGCAATATGGAGCAGCACTGTACTTTGGTCAGAATACAGCAGCTACAAACAAAGCAATGAAAGGTTGCAAAGAACTAACAAATAAAACAGTGAGGATGACTACATTTCCATTAATGTGTAGAAGAAAATTTGTGGTGGCAAACTCTGGATTTGTAAGGCATGTAATGGTGAATATTAATATGACTATGTTGGCTTAATCTGTCCATGAAGCTGTACCAGAAGGGGTGAGAATGCCTTGCAGAGAGTACATTGCAAGAGAGTTTGTTTGTGTCTTTCAGCTTTTTCCAGTTAGGGGTCACCACAGCAGAACTCCGGTCCGCTAATGATTGGCAGTAGAATTTTACGTGCTGACTTGCCGGGCCTAACGCACAACCTTCAACGAAGGAACGCCCGTTCACGCATGTCACCACACAGAAGACGCTCTAACTGAGAATCGAATGGGCAACATCTAACTGTGAGGCGACAACGCTACCGCAGCACCACCACCGCAGTCAAGAGAGTAAGAAGACAAAAGATGTTCAGGAAACATACTTCAGTACCTTTTAATTATTTTCCCTAAATATGTAATGTAGAAGACATAACAGTTTTTAAATGAGCATGTAAAAGAATTTTACAAGTATTATGTAATATCTGCTGGCAGGCAACAAAGACTAAATTGTATTACATGGCCAAAACTGATTGAATATAACTTAATAAGAGGGAAAATGAAAGCAAAATAATATCTTGACTGGAATATGAACCAAGCCTTCTGCATTATATGTCACTGATCAAGCAAATAAATTATAAGATAACCTTTACACACTTATATTTTTTCAACTAGTAAACAGAGTTGATGAAAGACTTTGTTAAATGGATAGAATATAATTCTTAATTTTTAAGGTATGAGGCATTTTCAGGTCATCATCATTGAAAGGAACATAATTTACCAATGAACAGTATGTCCTGCTGGTATTACTCTAATCACTGAGCTACTAAACTTCATCTGAGTACTACATAGTCTTTCTTTCAAACGCATGTTTCTTTGAGAAGTTGTACAAAAAACAGAAATGAGATACATTGCAAGACAGATCATACATTATGCTTCATTATTATTGCTGCTTTAAATATGTATGCATTCTACCATTGCTTTATTATATTCAGGTGATGGAGCAGATCTTAGCACTTTCACTGATACAGTATTGCTTAACCTCACCAAATCATTTCAGTCTATACATCCTTCTTATGAAAGTAAAGGTAGTAAGTATGGAGTGCTCAGGCAGTTTTGAAGGGAAAGATCTAGAAAAAAAAATCCCAGTTTTACTGCAGCACTATCAGCAGGAAATGGTTTCCAAAGTGGTAAGGTGGTATATAAGATCTGTGTTTTATATATTATAATAAAGTTCTGAAGGCCACCTTCGTAAAAAATAGCTGCAACAGGTGAACAGACTGAACAGACACTCTTATCTTCTGTTAGTAGTATGGTCTGTTTAGATTAACTTATTTATTTACTTTTCTACTGACTGATGTCATACCTGGAAATGGTGAAGAGATTAAACTGTTATATGACTTTGCAAGGTAACAGTCTTCTACTAGCTTCCTCAGCTGCTATTGCTTTATCAGTATGCAATCTGAGAGAAAGTTTTTAACAAATGAAAATGTACTATGGGTGTCATGAATTGCCCTTAAATCCAAATCAACAAAAAGTTTTATTGCAGATCTATATGGTGTGTGTGCGTGTGTGTGTGTGTGTGTGTGTGTGTGTGTATCTCTATGTCTCTCTATATATATATATATATATATATATATATATATATATACATATATATTTATACACACATATGGACAAAGAACTGACCAATAAGATACTTACTATCTGGCATCTGTGCATGGAAGAATTCTACCATAGGCCATCTTATTTCACTTAAATGAACTTTTGATGGATTAAGGATTTGACTGATAAGGCTCGACAAAAAGGTATTTGATGATTAGGTTTTTTGAAAAAGTGATAAAAACCTGAAAAATTGTGTATGTTTGTGAAAATAAGTTCTGTTATCATGTTAGTTCCCCTCATCTGGACTTTTTCCCTTACCAGAACTCATTTGATGTGTTATGTAGCATTAGTACCTGTTTATAAACTGGACTATGCAAAAACATAAAACAGTTTGACAGAAGAATCCCTTAAACGACTATCATGAAAACTTTATTTCAACATTCCAGAGTTCAGAAGTTATAACCCTGCACAAAAATCAATTAGTTAAAATGCTTAAAGGAAGCATTTTACCTTAATATATGCTACAAAACATACAATTATCATACATACACTACTAAATGTAACATTCAAACTGCAAAAAACAAATACAGATTCCCATATTATAAATGTAGTAAGGCACTTTGGGTGCCATGGGTACAGATAAACATAGACAAGGATTGTAAGGTACTCGCCCTCCTGGCTCATGCCTAACGTGCCCCTGGGTATGTGGTAATATCTATACCATGCACAACTCTTTAGGCCTTTTTGCATACGTATAAAATAGATTAGGAACATTGCCCAGTCAGATTGCTAGGTGCCAGTACACCAAATTGGTTCTAATGTATGGGTAATATAGGCCACCTAGACCTCAAAACCAGTCACAAATCCCTTCACTTTCGCTCACAGACTTCAAAATCCTATAGAGTGCCACCATCTTGAAAAATCATTAATGGGGAAAACTATAAAACAAAAATATTAAAAACAAACAGAAACAAAAAAAAAACAGTAAATCAATAAAAAAACTCATAAACCAAAAGCACACACACATCTCAAATAAATTTCTAAATCTGAATAAACACCTTATTAAAAAACATAAAACAAAAACA
The DNA here is from genome assembly GCF_019279795.1 of Protopterus annectens. Lineage (NCBI taxonomy): Eukaryota > Metazoa > Chordata > Ceratodontiformes > Protopteridae > Protopterus > Protopterus annectens. The sequence continues at coordinate 1,718,460,619 of NC_056726.1, forward strand.
GAAATCAGGTTTGGAATATAATATAAATATACAGTACCTGATCAGGGGCAGTACATGCACTGAAAAATGTAAAAATAATCACCTGATGAAAGTGAAAGCATAAGCCCCACAATGAGGAAATGGGGCAGAGCAGGACATGAATAAAGGCCAGCAATCTCCATGACAACAGAAAACAGAAAGTCAGACACTCTAATCTAGCAATCAAATTACACACACACACACACACACACACACACACACACACACACACACACACACACACACACACACACACACACACACACAGTGGTAAATCTGAAGATATAGTATGCACAAATAAAACACTGCATAAATACAAGTGCATATTATAATAGCAATAAAACAGAGAAAAGTTACCCATAGAAATTCAGTTAAATAAAGGCAACAAGCATGCCATCTACTTAGCCAAGTTAAAATGATGAGGGCTATTACTGCTTATCTAGATGTGCCATTGAGAGTTTTCCCAAAAAATTACTTTGGGAATATTCTTCAAACTGTAACAGACATGTCATCAGCTAAACCAACTTAAGAAAAATGCTATGAGTGGTCATGAGTAGGAAGCACCATCACTTAAATATACGTGCCATTCAGGTCTAGGAGTTGCTACCAAAATAATCACTTTTGAAAATGTTTATGTCTTTGATACCTGCAAAACAGTATAAATGTTTGTAAAGCACTATGGTACTGATGATGGCAGGAAGCATAAAGTTCTGCACAGAGCTTGCAAGCTGAAGTTCCTACAGAACAGATGAGAGAGTCTTAGCCTGAAGTACATCAGGAACAATCCCAGTCAAAGGAATAAATGCAAGAAGTAAGATAGTTTTTGCTAAGAAATAAAGGAATGTTCTTATAATTATTTGGAATTAAACTACTAAAAAACAATGTAGAAACATCATCTGAAGTAAGAGATAGACCTTGCAAAGTATCAGAGACATAAAAACAATTAGTTCAAAAAAATGTCGAAACTAGGCATAATAGAAGAGCTGCAGAGTCTCTGGCACAGCCTAATATTACTAGTCCATAAACCTGTTAAAAGTATTAGATTCTGTAATGACTTTAAGACACTAAATAGTATTTCAGAGTTTGATAGCTATCCGATCCCGTGTCCAGAATCAATGAGTTAATAATGAACATATGAAATGCCAGATACTTGACAATATTGGGCCATCATAAAAGAATACTGACAGATATCACTTATTCTCTCTTCCAAAAGAAAACAGCTTTTGTAACTCCTGATGGTTTCTTCAGGACTCAGTGTTATCATATGGCCTACACTGAGCACCCTGACACCTTTCAGAGGTTGTAAATGAAATACTGAAGCCCCACTCATGATATTCAGAGGCATACCTGGGTGACACAGCCATGCAAGAGGGGGCCTCAGATTCTCACTTACCTAAAGTGCAGGTTATGTTAGAGCCCCTTATTCTGGTAGGACTGACTATAAATGCTACAAAAAGGAAACTATTTATGGTGGCACCTATGTTAGGCAGCTTATAGAAAGATGAATGGGAAGAGCACAACTGAAAAAGTACAGACAATAAATGACTGGCATGTACCCCCAACTAAGAGTCATATGATATTATTTCTTGGACTATTTGGGTATCACAGGAAGGTTAGGCCTAATTTTCTGATTATTTATCGCCCTGTGGTAGATCTCACAAGGAGAAAAGTTTAGGTCAAAGTACAATGATCCCTTGAGATGGAGAGATCATTTAATTAAGTAAACAGGATCCTCAGTTCTGTTCTTCTGCTATTATCTCCTGATTTTACTAACAATTTAAACGTATATCCTGATGCTTTAGAGGTGGATTAGGGATTAGTGTTATCTCAAGACATTCAGGATTGTGAAGCTTTTCTAGAAACAAAGAGGGCTTTCTATGCCTTGAAGTACTGTTTGTTAGATATGAAATTCAGTTTGGTAACAAATCATACCCCTTTATAATGGTTAAGTGAAAAAACTGATAATGATACCAGGTTGCACCAGTGGGCTCCATCTTCTAATCTTTTCTGTATACCGCAACCCACAGACCCAGACTAGCCAACAGAAACGCTAATGTGCTCTGCGTGACCTACAACTCATCATTATGATTTCCAAATCCCTGGTTTAGAACTAGGAAAGAGGTAGTTGTAATGTGTTATGGAAAATATGCATAAATGTGAATGCATTCTGAGAATGCATATTGCAGTAAAAAGCGTGGGAAAATTCAGAAGGTTTTAATTGTGGATTATTATGCCATAAAAGGCCTGGATGTTAAATTCGGAGAGCTAGTTCCTAACACAGAGGTTCTGAAAGGAAAATGTGGAAGAGTAAAGAAGAGCCCAGTCAGGGCTAACCTATGAACTGTAACCTAAGGAGTGTAACCTGTGAAAGTATCCATTTTTAGCGCTGAACATTATGCCTGGGAGAGGCCTACATTCTTAGGCATTCCTTTGGGTAATATGGCAGCCAGTGTTCTGTATCCTGGAAGGGTCATGGGGACTTAACACGGTTATGAATGGACTGTCTGCTTTATTTTGAAACTGCATCGTGAAATAGGCAAGTATTTCAGTCTGTGGATTATTGCACTCATTGTCTTTTTAGCAATTACTATATATAGATTGCATAATATACATATATGAAAACCATTTGAAATGTTGAGATCCACTAGAGCAAGTCTTGAAACATGGAGACTGAATGGCCAAAAAACAGATTTAACACTAAGTAACCAAACCTTAACTTCTGAACCAGACCCCCAAAAAAACGAGTCACAGCTGGGAATACTTTTTTCAGTCAGGAAAGACCAGGGGTGAAGTCCCTGATGGTCTCAACAAAAGTGCTTAATTTTATCTGTTGGAGTATTTTAATAAATATGCTGAGCCATCATCGCTGTTTTTTCCTGACTGAAAAGAGTTTTCTCAGCTATGATTCAGTTTTTGGGGAGTCCAGTCTGGAAGCTAAAATTTGTTACTTGATTTTATTTACAGCTTTAGTTCCATTGTTTCATGGTTCAAAAGCAGATTTATATGTACTGAATCCTAGATGACTATTTCTCAGGATATTCCCTTTTTCTGAGGTAATGCAATTATGGAGTTTGTATATAAAAGTTTGGGGGGAGGGAGGCTTGTCCTTCACATGCAGGGGTGCAAGGGGGGCTTGCCCCCTGCAAATAATTATGTAATTAAGCTCATGTATAAATGTCTTTACCTTGCAATTATAAATCTGCATCATGTGTAACTTAAATGTGGAGCTTTTCTCCACAGTCCTCCACTGAAAATGGGTTTTACCCAGTCTGACTTTTCCTGCCCCAGTCATCAAAGACAAATAAATAAATAAATAAATAAATTTAAAGGAGAAGAACAATCTTTGACATCTGGTCTTCTCCTGTAGTATCAGTCTGTTTTTAATGTTTGTGTTGTATTTCCCATTATTATTGCATTTTTAGATATCCATACCTTACATACAGTGCATGAAAAGATCCCTTATTTTGAAACCTTTTTTTAGATCACCCTCCTAGAGACCTGAACACAAGAGGACACCCAGCCTCAATAAAAATTTATATCAACTGTACATGAAATGTGAAAAATTAATATCTAAAAGTCTCCCATGCATGTGGAATAAACAAACTCTCTGAATTAAACACAGCATGTGAATTCATATCTTCAGGAAATAATTGAATGTCTAAAAGGGCACCCACAAATGAGCTTGTCCACCAGACTTGGGAAATTATGAACTGGATCATTTTTATTTCTGTACTTAAAATCATCAGCAACAAAATATAGCAAAATAAGCCCATTTATTATGCATAGGTTGGTACTAGGCCATCGGCCCTAGGGCCTATACAAGCCTAGCCATAACAATTCCCTGGATATTTCTTCCCACAATATTTACTTCCCTGGACCCCTGTCTAGCAGGGCGACTGACGTGATCCCCGGGGTGAATTTCCTATAGGTTCATAAGTTGGTACTAGGCTAAATAAACAGCCTTTTCAAGGTTTGAACACAGGGCCCTGCATACCATAGCCAAAGTAATTTACCACTAAGCCATGCCAGATATCAGATAACCTATCTAATAAGCAGTTATTAAGAAAATAATGCATAGCCCTGGACAATTCCATTAAAGTAATGTTTATGAAAGCCATGCTGAGCAAAAAAGAGCTCTGGGACTTCTGATAATTTTCAGAATATATGCTTGTATGTGTAGTGGATAACAAATCTCAGATTCCTTTCCAGCTGATGCCTTGTTTCCTTGCACCTCTGAACTTGTACATAGCACTATCCTGACAGAGGTGGCCTTAATTTATAAATATGCTATTCAGACAGTTATGCATTGCCATCGATCCTCGACTGGGGTGCCTTTTGTGCGGAGTCTGCATGTCCTCCCTGTGGTATGTGGGTTTCCTCCGGGTGCTCCGGTTTCCTCCCACATCCCTAAGACATGTTGTAGGTGGACTGGACACTCTAAATTGGCCCTAGGCATGAGTGCGTGCGTGTATGTGTCTTATGTGGAAGGTTGCACGCCGGGCTGGCAACTCGACACCATAAAACTCCACTGCCAATCATGAGCGGACAGGTGATCCGCTGTGGCGACCCCTAACCGGGAAAAGCTGAAAGAAGAAGAAGAAGAAGATAGAAATGTTGATTGCATGACTGCCCACTAGAAACTGTACACAATAAAGGTTTCATCACAAAGGGCATCCTTGTCAAACAAAATAAATTGAAACACTATGTGCTCAATTTTATGGGGTGTACACCTACTGACTAAGATGTTAGTGTACATGAAAGCTTGCCTTTTGATAAGTTCACTTCTTCACATATCTTTCCACGACATAGAAGGATCAGTGACAATACAGACTGCCATCTATTTTTGTAATTTATGAAAGAAAAAAGAATATTCTAGATTTAAAGTAGGCTGGGGGTGATACTATGTCTGCAAATGAGTCAATGAGCTCCTTATTTCCTTAATCCAGAAGTATTCCCAACTAATTACAGGTCACTCTTAATAATATATCCAGTTTTTAATAGCAAATCCATTTTCAGTCTCATGCCAGACTGACCACTGTACTGTGCTGTGCTGGATGTACTGTTAAGCTGACTCTTCTACCAATTAGGCTATGTTCCAATTCTCTTGTACATGAGCTTTTGTTAGATCCAGTTTTATACCCTCAATTTGGGTGCAGGCTGATTCCTAAACTAAAGCAAACACCACAAATCTGACTGATGCTCCCTTATTGCTGTAAGAAGCTCACATAAGGTCTAAGCTGGATAAGAAAACTATCTTTAAATCCATACTATAGAACAGATTATTGCTGGAACTTATAAGCCTGTTCATTTTTTTCATCTTACTGATTTTATCTTTCTACTGCACTAGTTAAATGCCTAGAGTTTTTGAGTAAATCTTTGTGTTTCAGTTATATCCTAGAGCCAAAGAAGGACTCCTTTTCTAAGGCAAAGCACCCTAATATTTGTTGCATCAGTGCCCCCTTTGGTATGTACCTAACCAATCATATCCAACAATTGGAATGTCCACAGAGGTTCCTCACTAAAAGAATACAGGGTGTAAGTAGGGATGCCACCTTTCGTCATGGTTAAAACCGGAGTAAAGCCACACCCCTCACATCACCAGTAACCCCGCCCATCCCACCCCTCTCTCGCCCACATACCGCCCATTTCTGTGATGTCACGATGACATCACCTGCTTTACTGCATCAACTACTTACCTTTTCAGGCATAGTACATACCATTGGGAAATATCTAATTCTGGCAAAAAAGTATACATTCTGTTACAATAATTTAAAAAATATTACCATAGTTACCCTAACTCTGACAAGTAAAAAATATTAAATATAAACAATATCATTGCATTCAGAAGTTATATCACTATGAACCTGCGTAAAAGTACTTTATACTGACCAGTGTCTTATTTGTCAGGGGTTCCTGTCTTAAACACTGAGCCATGCTGTTTATCTGCCCACGACCCCCTTAGTGTTACTGTTGGCCACACAACATCAGCAGGAAGACCTGGGTAGTCTAAAGTACCGCAGTTCTGCCTAGTGGCTTCTTACACTCCTTAAGTTATTAAAATTATTAAGGCCGACCCAAACCAAGTAAAGTTCACAGTTAACTTTACTGCTCCTCCTCCTTTGGTAGCGTCAGAATCTTACAAACAGGAAATCAAGTCAACCCGGAATCGATCAAAACCAGGAAAATGTAAACTTTTAAAGTCTATTGGGTGGTGTCACGTTGTGAGACTAAAGCATTCAATTATGAGATAAACTTATGGCACATATCAGTCAATGTGTACCTCTGGGTTGTTACTTGTCAGAGTTAGGGTAACTATGGTAAAAAGACAAGTAATGTTTTTGAATGATAAGATTTAATGCCAAAAGGCAGGCACGTAACTCTTGCAGACTGTTACACCAGATCAGTGTGAAAAGCCATAATGCAACAAATGTTAGAGCTAGAAAATTATCTGTTTTGTGTGGCATGGCACACGCCTTTAGAAATAATAGCAAATCAGTTGGAAAATCAAGTACTTTTCTTAAGCAGTTACATACTAAACATAAAACACCCAGACCCTAATATCAATGTGTTGTTGACACTTGACAAAAACACATATACCCTATGCTTCGGTTCACTGCCATGCGTGATGCACACAATTTGACACGTTACACACTCAGCTGATGTCTATAGCATATATGACCTTCTTAATTTACTAAAATGTAAATGGACCTGTATAAAAAAAGATCGGTAAAAATTCATGAGGGTGCCTAAAAATCCTAAGGACAGCTTTTCCTTTACTGATCTTGTTTACATCCGCCACCCTGTAAAATGTCAGACAGACTGTAGAACCCAGAGTTTACGAGTCCGACAGTGCTGCTGTGTTGATCCACAGCACTCTACAGCCTCCAGTTCCTTGTATGTAAAATGAAAAGGAGCAAGTTGTATCAGTTAAGCCATGACCTGTGACAAATGATAAATGATTGTTTTTCTATGAGTCTGGCTGCTAATCAAATTCTAAAACATGGTCACTGTACCAGTGGTGTAGTTAATCGTGCTAGGCTGCTTAAAATGTAGGTTCTGTGCGTGTATGCCTGACTCTTAAATATATGTTATATATATCCAGTTTTCATTAAAAAGTGATTAAGAATTATATAGTGTGTTTGGGGACCATAGGCAATAAGGAGAGGAGAGAGACAGAGAGTAAATATGGCGTGGGAGAAACGCTTGAGACTGTGGCAGTGCCAGTGGCACAAAACCTGGACTTCATGCATCCGGTTTTGAATGAAATTTGTAACCGGACAATTTGTCAGAAAACAGGATAGTCCAGTCAAAAAACGGACAGCTGGCAACCCTAGGTGTAAGTAAAATGTCCTATGCAGACCATCTCAAGGCCCTATCCCTGTATTCTGTCTCCTACAGGCTGTTGAAGGGAGATTTATGCCTGGCACACAGGGCATTGTCAGACCACACTCTGATGGACCTCCTGCATATCCACAAAACAAACTGCACCAGAATTACCCATTCTAAAGACTTAAACCTTGCCTGTGATATAAATAGGACCTGCTGGGGAGACAGGTATGTATGCCAGAGACTACCCCATCTCTGGAACAGGCTCCCCATCCATGTGAAGCAAAGTTCCTCCCTAAACCAATTCAAGTGTAACTTGGACAACTGGATGGGGAACAGGAAATTCAGCCCTGGTTTGGTACCTATATCTCTAATGGACACAGGCAACCTGTAAATAGTTCATCTCCCAGTGCCCTGCTTGTAAATTTTTCATTTCCCAAGCCCCTGCTTACACATATCAAGGTTATCAGAACTTGTCAGAGATTTGAAATGTATGGCTAGGCTTAAAAAGGCCCTTGTGGTCATTAGCCTAGTAAACACCTATAAACCTATGAATCAAGATATGTGCTTTACTTCAAGCATATACATATAGTTACAACTGAAATGAATGTCGCTGTTTTATGATTCAAACAATTCTTATTCTGGAAGTGGAATTTCAGCCCAGGTTATATTTCTGAAATGATCATTTGTGTTTAGCATACTTCTCTGGTTAACAAATAAATACATGAGTATTTGGTCTGTTGCAAGTCATCAGACAAAACCCAAGAGAAAGGGAGAAAAACTTATCATTCTGAAAGCCTTAAACCAATCTGTTCATGTTATTTCATTCTAGTTCCAATCTACAAGGTAATTTTACACAACAGCATATTGGATAACTTAATTGTAGTGCTTTCAGAACCCAGACTTCATTTAGACTACTGGATTTCTGTTATAGACGTTTCATCCTCTTCTGTAGCTGTGCTTGCAAACAGGTCAATTACAATTTCAATTATGTTTTGTCTCCACCAGTCCACCTCTATTTACACAGAAATATCTTGACTACCACACAGATTTTTTTGTTTTGCATTTAACAAAGCTAAAATAAAAGAACACCATTACAAGTGTGTTTCTGAGATATAATTTTGATAATCTGAAGCACAGCATGCCCAAACGTTTTATGAATAGAAGATGTTAAATATAAAACTTGCTCATAGGCCCTCCATGCAAATGCAGATAGTAAGCTCTCTGTACAAACAGATATTTCCCTGAACATTTTAAGATTAGAATGTAAATTAGCATATAACACAAACATATTCTTTCTTAATCTGTCAGTCTGAAGAGCCAGCTTCTACAGGGATCTCCTTTGCCATGCTGTTCACAAGCTACAAACTAGATCATATGACTTACAGCTTCATTTCAGTAAAGCAGCAGGCTGTACCCCCTACCCCTAACACCCTCTACCTGTAGATACCACTGCTGTTCGAGGTGTGAAGAAAGATGTTGCTCATTTTCACACCTACAGAATCTGTCTTGAGATGGTACAAGATAAATCAGTTGATAAAAGCAGCAGAGTAGATGCAGGTTATATTGTGTGGAATAAAACATTCATTCCACACTACTGGTTAAGTCTTTATATGTGTATTTATATGTGCAGTAGCTGTTGTTAAAATGTAGGTCTTTCAAAGGAGACCATATCCAGATTGTATAGATAAAATGCATGCAAGCAGAGATAACAAGAGAGCTTACTTCAGTCTGGTTTAGCTTGATAGAAGATTATCATTTGTATAATATTCTGTTTTCTTTTTTAGATTTGTCTGACAATACATGATTACATTTCTCACACTTTTTTTTTCCTAAAGCTGTTTCTAATAATCTTGTTTGGTTTCTCTTGCATGAGATACCATTGCAGGATGAATTAGTTTCTCATTTCCTCAAAGTGAAACACTCATTTGAAATATTAGTAAAATATCCTTTAGTACATAGTGTGCATGCATGCATGCTCACTGCAGAAAGTGTACAGAAATAATCTGATGTCTGTGCTGCTCCCCTGCAGACTGCATTCCACTTAAAAGTACTGTAGCAGCAGTATTTAATTAATAATGGCAAAGCATCACTGCTGTAAATGAGAAAGCAACATCAGCCAGCTTGTTTTAACTCTCTACCTTTCTACTGGAAGAAAGACTGAGTGAAATATGTGTTCTGAAAGCCTTACTCTAAACTGCTCAATGTTACTCCATAGCAATTCAAGACTGCAATGTAACCTTACAGAAGACTTTCTTGGCCAACTTGAAATAAGGTTTTCAGAATCCCAGAATTAATTTAGACTGTAATATTTTTGTAAACTCTGCAGTTAAGATGGCTGCTTTTGATCTATGTATATATGTGGTCAATACTATATGATGCAACACTGAAGCTAAATTATAGCCATTTGTAAGAAAGGGTACTGTTAAATTATTCTCATTCATGATCATTTTAAAAAGTATATTTTTCTCACAAAACATCTGCAGATTGTAAAGAACCTACATGCGTTTGTAAGTAAAACATTACAGGTAACTGTTATATGTTTGATTAATATGGAAAAAAATTGGTTGTGACCAAAATGTTTATAGAGGACTATGTACAAAAGTATTTCTATATTGCACAGATTATAAACAAGGGGATTGTGTCTAAATCTAAGGATGTCATTGCCCCCCTTTACTCTTCCTTTCTTAGGCCACTCATGCCCCCTTTGGTATGTTATCTGTCTAGACACATACAATGTTTGGAATGCCCACAGACATACCTTACTGAAAGGATACAAGGCCTAAGCAACATGTCCTAAGTGGTCTGATTCAGAGCCCTGTCACTATACTCAGTATCCTACAGCCTGCTAAAAGGTGACCTGTGTCTGGCATACAAGGCATCCTCCTACCCATTACTGATGACATTTCTATACATCAGCAAGTCAAACGGTTTCAGAAATACTCACTATAGGGATCTAAATTTCTTCTGCAACATCCACAGAGTGTTTTGTAGGGATAGCTATATCTTGAAGAGGACACAGGTGCTGTGGAACAGGCTCTCCATTCAAATAAAACAAAGTTCATCTCTGTCCATATTCAAGTGCAGCTTCGATCTATGGATGAGAAACAAAAGTTACCCCAGGATTGCTCCCTGTATTACTAATGGACAGAGGCAGCTCCCAAATGCTTTCTCCCATGCATTGGTCCCCTCAAATTATTAATGGTATGATCCCAGTTATTCTCATTAGAGGTAATATATAATTATCAAGCATGGGATAGGCAAGGCCATTCTATAACAAACTGGGATAGATGATTTCAAGCACAAAAAAGGAAATTGCCCTGGCTTAAAATGGCCTGTAAGGGCAGCTAGCCTAGTACTTACCTATGAAACTATGGTCGTGTCTCTACTCATATAACCAGCTTGTATTGCATGGAGCACACTGATTATGTTCTGATATCTGGAAAAAGACAAACCAGTTAAGTGGTTTTGTAGCATGAGACCCTATATTAACAATTGTTAAGCACCCCCTTCTTCAGTTGTTAAGATCAGTATCATGCTAGGCAGTTAAATCTGCAGTAGTGACCAGCAAAGGACACTGGCCGAATTCAAAACAGATTTGTTTCAACCAATAATGTTTTCCTGATTTTTTTATAACTACAGAATGTCTTACACTATCATTCTGACAGTGCTCGCTAAGTGATTTATGTCTGTGAAAACTGGCAAAGCATTTAGCAATTTTTTTTCTTCAGTAACTAGTAGTACATGGACCAAATAAAGCTCCATGCACTACAAAAATTAGGATCAGGCCTTCACTCTCAAGGTGAATTTCTTGGCGTCCATGTCTTAAACACATAATAAGCCAGTTAAGATCAGTGATACATTCATAATCCTCGATGTGGTACCTGGAGCATCACAATTAAGCAGACTCCTAGAGCATAAAATCAACCACTGCTGGCTACTACAGACAGTTGCAAGAAGCTAAAACTCCTTTGAAAGCTGTAAAGCATTTCCCCGTAACTCAAAGTGTGGTTGACTGAACTATCCACAAGCCTTTAGTGCAGTTCCTTTGGAGGTATTTCACTTCTGTCCGATGTCTGTAAGGCAGCTCTTAAGTGTTTCATGTCTTTCACCATTTTAATACACATCTCACTCTTATACTTTTTCCCTGTTACAAGTAGTACATCAGAGAAACTGAAACTCTGTGCTTTATATTGTGTTTTATAAAGAAATATGATTAGGTTTCACTGATCATAACACAGTTGGTATGTGCTCTTGACGTGTATATCAAGTTGCACACCTTATCCTTCACTTTACTCTAGTCTTGAGGTGAATTTCATTATGTCACTTTCTCAAATGTATAACACCTCAATTATAACTGGATACCCAATCACAATCCTTTATGTGTGTGCTTCAGAAATTGTTGTAAAAAATGAGATCAAACTGAAGCAACACTCACAAGGTGAGTTCTCACTTATATTTTAAGAACATGTAAATAGTTGGTTATGACTGGAGAAATCCAATCATGATGTTTTTTAGAACATAGACATTTACCTGGCTTGATGTGTTATGAACTAAAGAGAAAACAAATTAGTAGTGCAAAGTGTGCCACACAGAAACTTGCCAAATTGAAGTCTACCTCTGGCTAACCAGCTTCTTTAAAATCTGTTACAGACTTCACTTTGGTATATGTCAGTGCACTCCACATACCACAAATGTATTCTGAATGCTCAGGTAAAGTGGCATTCAGTTTTTATTCTGATTGTTTCATTCACTGTATATTGTGAGATCAATCCAGAGCAGAGGCAAACAGCAGCACAATAAATTATGTAAATTATTTAAATTTTTTTTTTAATCAGACCATCTTTCACTTAAGCCTTAAAGTTAAATTTCAAGTGATAATGCACACATTAATTACAGTACATATTTTCTCTAATATTACTGAAAGTCAACAAAGTAATTGCTTAGGGCAAAAGTTTGACAGGAAAAACCTTCTGTTTTCCTTTGATTTGTGCAATGCAGAAATATTAACTGATGTTGGGTGGCCACAGTGGTGCAGCAGTTAGTGTTGCTGCCTCATAGCAAGAGGTTCTCCAGTTCAGTCCTCGGCTGGGGTGCCTTCTGTGTGGAGTCTGCATGTCCTCCCTGTGGTCGCGTGGGTTTCCTTCAGGTGCTCTGGTTTCCTCCCACATCCCAAAGACATGCTGTAGATGGATTGGATACTCTAAAGTGACTGTGTGTGTGTGTGTGTGTGTGTGTGTGTGTGTGTGTGTGTGTGTGTGTGTGTGTGTGTGTGTGTGTGTATGTATGTGTGTGTGTGTGCCTTCTGTGGAAGGTCGGGCACCGGGCTGCCAACTCGACACCATAAAACTCCACTGCCAATCATGAGTGGACAGGTGATCCTCTGTGCCGACCCCTAACCAGGAAAAAGCTGAAAAAAGAAGAAATATTAACTGATGTTGGATATACAGAAAAGGGAATGTCACAGTAGCACAAGAGAACAACACAAATACATACATATACAGTAGATGTACACATGTTCTCACTTCCATGTATACACACACACACACACACACACACACACACACACACACACAGTTCTTTGATACTGATTGCATTGATAGCTGATATGCCAAAATGCAAAACCTTGAAAGCAGAGATTAATTGAACCTTTAAAATAAGCTACAAACACCTAGAAATGCATATACCAGTGTTTCTGCAGAGGGAAGCCCCTCAACTCCCTACACCTTCTGCCACTTATATAGCATGTTTGGCTGGAACATTAGTATTTTTTTTTCCTTTTAATATCATAAATATGTTCACACATCTGCTTTTTTACAGAACTAATTAAGCCATTAAGTGATGCATACGAAAAGGGCTAAAGTGAAAACAATTCAGAGTGAAGCTGTCCTTTCTTAGAACAATTTGTGTGCCTGTAACATTGGGTCTTGACAGCCTGTTGCAGTAAGAATCATTGCAGATTATAAAAGAGGAAAACCTGCAAAGGAATCCACAGAGAGAAAGAGAGAGAGACAGAGAGAAGAGAGGTACTTGGAAGTACCTTTATGCTGTGGACATGAAATCTCACAAGAAAGGAATTATTAGACTTTATGTGAAAAACTATGTCCTGTTGTTTAGGACAGAGCAGGCAGTTTATATGATTTTTTCTTTTGTTGTCACTATAGAAATTGTGCTTGTTTGCATGAGAGGAATTTGTACCATTGACATTAGTCTGACTTCACCACAGCTGTTCTTATTTCATAAACCTGTAGTCTTTAATGCATTACTATACATCCACATAGAATTGTTTTTGTGTGTTTTCCATTTCTCTCAATGATAAGATGCCACCACCAACAAGCCTTGTACTGGCCATGTTAATATGATTCAGTCATATTAAAAAATAAGCTGCATTTAAAGCCATAAGGAGAGATGTAATATGTCACCAAGTAACCATGTTTAACTAGCAGAATGTTTTATTAATAAACGTGAAATTTAAGCTACATATGTCTATATATCACAAGTAATGTTTGTCAGATTACATTATGTTGGGTTCCATTATGCTTATGTTTATGGCTTCTGTTTGGGTTATGGAATGGAGTACATATCCAGAATGCAGCTGTACAGAGCTGTCGTTTTATGAGAATTAAAATAACAGATTTTTTTCCTAAAAGTGGTATTTTCAGACAGCAGAATTATACTAGTCCTCATACAAACTTGAGTGTAATGATACATGTTAAACTAAAATAAAATTAAATATGCCTTTATATCTAAAATAACCATCAACATGCATTCTATAGCTGAGTGTCTTGACATATTTTCCTTAACAAACTTATTGAAAAGTTCAGGCAATAAATTTAAAATGTAACCTCATAATACAACAGTCACTAAATGTAGAACAGTATGAATGCAAAAGCCATTATGTAAGCAAAAATACAGGAAGAATAAGGGTATTCTAGATTATATAGTCTTCAAGGTTGCAAATACATTTAGCTTGGGTTTTTAGATGACATTTTAGTAGGGCATGACATTTAGGAAAGGACAATGTGTCTTTAAAATCTGCTGGGAGTGATTCCTAGAGGGTGAGGCAAAGTGTAGAGAAAGGTTGGTTAGAAGCATGATGTTTAGAATTAGGTGTTTGAAAAAGTTGACCAAAATGGCTATGGTTTATGAGGTTGCATAAGTGCTGTTGTTGTATTAGTGTGGCTGTTAAGAGGAAGATGAGTCCGTTCATATATAAGTTTGTATAACTGATAGCCAATGAATAATTGCATTGTTTGCTTAATTGGAAGCCATGTGGCTTTTTCTAAAGTCAGGCAGTGATGTTCGTTTTCAGCGATGTGAGAGATGAAGCAACGGGTCTCATTTAAGTTGGACTGAAGGGTAGTAGGCCTTTTAATTGAGGCAGATGCCATATAGAGAAACCATTTTCAAGATGAGGGACAAGAGTATTTTTCCTGTGGCTGATATATTAGTATGAGAGAGAAGGGGATATTTTATATGCCCAAAAGAGCAGAGAGTTTATCTTTTTGTTAGTGTTCTCCAGATGAGTACAGAAGGAGAAAGAGGGGTAAAGACATACCCCAATGTATTTAAAAGATGAAACCTGTTCTAGAGAAGTGAGCTGCGATCTTGGATTAAAAGGGAGTCTTTTTTCTGCAAAGTTTTTGTTTGCTGCTAAACAACATGCTTTTTTGTTTCGGTGGAGTTGAGAATTTGACCTTTATTCTCAATTCATTGAATCAGCCAATGAAAGTCTGAGTGTAGATGCTGTTGCATACTCAGGAGATAAGAGTGTATAAACTGGCAAAGTACAACATCATCAGCATATTATAGGAGACATAAGTCATGTGATTCACAAACCAGGAAATACTGAATGGTCTGAGACTACCAGCCTGCTGCTCCACATCTCAGTCTGAAAAATAGCAAAATAACTGTTAATACTATGTGGCTAAGATTGCATAATGGCAGCCTTGCCCAGATTAAAAGTAGAAAGACCAAGATGAGGCTATTCTGTGGATGAATATGGTAAAGGATGTAATTCAGTACTGCTGTTGATGGTTATAATAAAGTGGTATCAGACAATACCTTATTTCTTCTCTTTTCTTCAGTTTTTACCCTCTGAGCTCCACAAAGTCTCCCATAATTACATCATATCCTATTTTGCCATGCAGATCCTGACCATTATATCTTGTTGGTAAGGCAGCAATAGAAAATCAAGAGGAAGTAGCAAGCAACTACCACCTAGCTGTAGTATTCAAAGGCCTCTGAGAGAGTTTTAACTGGAATATATGTATAACCTAAAGTGGTATAAGGCAAGATGAATAAGACAGTTGTGGAGTAAATAGCTACAGGCTGATTATTCTGCTGTGCATCAGCCACGTGGCTTTAAAACACTAGAAAAAATAGTTTTGATCAGATTTTAAGTTCCTGATCAAGCCTTTAGCATGTGTTTCTAAAGGAGTGTATTAAGCCCCTAGTACCTCAGCTGGCAAATATATTAACATCTCCACAGAGGTCTGTACTGGTGATTAGACAACTGGCTATGTCATTGTTACTGGACACCGAAAACACATTTGTGCTCACTTAGCCCTCTTCCTCAACCTCATTAAGAACACCTGGAAGTGATGCTCCTGGAAGAACAGGCAGGACTCTTAAGAGAATTTGCTGACTGATGCCATTATATTTGTTCTGTTTTTAGAAAGCTCAAAAAACTTGAAAGAACTTCTAGATGAACATGGAAATGAGTGTGAACAGAGGATAATGCTTAAGTCTCTTCTGATGAGGTTTAAAATATATGATGATGCTTTAACCATCATCAAATCACTACATTCTGGCAGTATTTTGCATATGGCATGTGTTGAACATTTTGTCAGATTGACCTTAAACAGCTGATCATTAAAAGCCAAAATAGCAGATTTTAATTTCTATTTGCACATGTCCATTTCTCATTAGCCATTTTCTTAAAAACTGAAAGCTGCTGCTATAAGTTTTATAAAAAATGTTATATTACAGATGATTCAAGAAGTTCCTACAAGACTAAATTCTCAAAAGACAGAACATGGAGCACAGACAATGACACTGTGGCCCATGTAGTTAGTCTTATTTCTTACCTATTAAATAAGGTGGAGAGCATGCTTAATAGATATCTTCTTTCTTTCTTTTTGCCCATCATAACAGTTGTTGCATTTTTACAAAGCATTCAAGAATTTTGTTAATACTATTGACTGTACTACTTCTTCATAAAGGCTGTTTCAGTCCTACATTTTTAACAAATGATACTTAATTACTATTTCTTTAGCGATCCACTTTTTTGTTTAAAAATCTGTCATTTTATTCCAATGCATCTCTTACGTTTTTTGAAAGATGGCAAAACTTTGCACTTGAGAATTACCACTGAAGTTTGTCAATATTTACATAGTTTCCTATATCTGCTGACTTCTGTCATACATGGTAGATGGTAGACTTATGCAGTCTTTCTTCATATAAGTTCTCTTAATGCCTATGCATCAGTTCCGGGTGCATTTCTTTGAAATAAGTGTATCGATTCTGTATCACTAGAATAATGATATCTCCGGAACTTAGATACATTTCCATATGAAGCATTCATTCCACACTTTTCTTCAGTCTTTGCCATCTGTGTTTCTAAAAAGCCTCACAAAACTCCAGCACATCTTATTTGTTATGCAGAATCTTGACTATCATATCCTCCTGTCGTTAAGGCTGGAGAGTGCTAACTCCTTTTCTAATGGTGATGCACCCTCATCAATACTTCAATATTTTACAAGCTATCTTTGCTTCCCTTTTACATTGCTCACATCACTTTAAGTTAAATTGATGTTGCTATTTCCATTCTTTTCAGTTTAATATATTTTGCAACTAACCCCACTTCGGAATAGATTCTATTTAAAAAAGCATGTTTTTATTAACATGTATTCTGATATCAGAAACTGAAATATGGTTAGCACATAAAGATTACTCACTAAAGCTAAATTTGTGAAATGTTTTATAACCGTTTACTTTTAGCAGAATAATAGGCTTTTAGTATCCAATTAACATGCACCAAATGCATTTAAAAACAAGGATAGTGATTATTAGGAAAGTTTAACCACTGATCAACAGCTGCTTCTCAGACTGCTGATGCATATTTTTATTGGCAATACAGGTCATTTTTGTCTGAATCCAACAGAAATGTAGGGCTCAAACTGATTGATATTGTATCTAAATTCCAACTACACTAACAGTCCATTGTTTTCTACAACATGGTAAACAAGATTAATTCAGAGGTTCTGTCCACCTTTCAAAATGTAAGATTGCAAAGTTATATAGCAAAGTGCTGGGAGACCAGACTCTTAAATTTATAGTTGTGTGAGTATCACAAACACTTACAATCTGTATTCTACAAAATGGTAAATAAGTTATGGATGTACACCAATAACCACAGCCTTTTTTACAACAACAAAGTCCTAGTGGTGAATTCAGTATATTTTCTCAGTGGGTGTTCTACAAGTGGATAAAGTGAGATTCTTTGAGAACCAATTGCCTGAGGCAGAAGATACTGAGGGGCAGAATGCCAATCATCATTTTCCACAGAAAACCATTGTCATTGATATTTCTAAGTGTGTGCCAGAAGTGATGTTCTTTTATGGAATATTTCTCCCTACTTCAAGTTGGTACAATCATGGATTTGGTATATATAAGTTTGGGGGGGTCTTTCCCTCACATCAGGTGGTGCAGGGGGCATTGCCCCTGCAAAATACTTTAAATTCAGCATTATGCATTTTGGGATTGGAATTTCTCTGTCTGACATTCCATGGTTGAACCTTCCTTGATATCAGCTAAAGATTAGCTGGTGATACTTTGTGGTGGTATACATCTGCTATTTGTAGCTCACATGTTGCAGTGTCCAGTATAGAATGTTAGCCATTTGATTTTAGATTTGAGAAATGCAATACAGTCTTTTGTATTATAGCATTGCAAAGGCATATTTTCATATTAAAAAGTCTTGTTATTATTAACTGTAGAGGTGTGTAAATGAACTAATCTGAATATACTTTGTTGATTTCTGTTATCTAGAGCTAAATATACTTAGTTATGAGATTTCATTTTCTACTTAAGAGCATTCCAGAACAATATGAAAAGATGTTCAAAGTGCAGTTTCATTCAAGGATGTCTCTTAATGTTAAGCTAAGAGGTCTGCTCTCTCCTTCTGTGCAGCTGTATAAAAGGCAAGATAAGAAGTTTTAAGCTGTTTCAATTAAAACTGAATTTTTGAAAATACATTTTCACCTTTCCTAAGATGAAACATAATCAAGTGTGCTACGAAAAATGGAAGTCAAAAGAGATTTTAAACTCAACACTTCCCCTTATTCAATACCCAGATGTTTACAAACTTACCCTGGAGCTGACATTTTTTAAATTAAAAAGACATTATACAGCCCATGTGTTTGATATAATACCAGAAATCAGCTGTGGCATATGAGTACCTTTAGAATAAAAAAGTGTAGCCTTGTTTGAAGTGTTTGCCTTCTGTCTCAAAATGCATGCAAAAAAGGCAATTGTTGAGATTATTGAAATGTATTCAGTTTTTGATACAGCAGCTTAATTCACTGAAGAATTTTATATATAGTAATATGTATATATATATATATATATATATATATATATATATATATATATATATATATACATATGTTATGTTTCCATGGAGACAAGATGACTACAGATCCAGGCAATAAAGGCTGAGAGCTCTGGACATTGTTTGCTGAGAGAAACATAAAATTAAAAGGTACAAGGATAAGCAACTTAATAAAAAATAAAGTTTGAAATTATTAGAAATTAATAATAAATAGCAGTTTTCCTGGTATCTAAGTACCTCAATGCATTTACAAGTACAGTATATAAATTAGTTTTATTTAAATATAAACAGTGTATTTTCTTAAGGCTAAAAGTTAATATTTCCTGAAAGCATACAAGCTGTTTATCACATCTAGTATGGACATTAAAGATAAGACAAGAACAGATGGCAATTAGTGTAAGTAGGAGCACATGCTGTAGCATACGCTTCAGTGTGGATAACCATAAATTTAGATTAGGAAATGCCTGTGCATGCAAACGTTGTTTGGGGGCACTTGTATCTATTAAGAAGGTCAGACTTCATTATTTGAATAAGTATATAGTTCTGTGGGTTCTTTATTTAAGTCAATAGTCTATGGGGGTGTTTTGGGTATGTGGGTATATGTTTGAAAATAGACATTTTAAAAGGCTGACATGTATAATAGATGGGTATAATAACTTCTTATCATAATGGTTACACTATCCATATTATTTTGGACCATAAATGACCCTACAGGTATCGACAAAAAGGTAAGAGTTTTGAATTATATTAAGCAATGCAGAGAGCAAATGGCAATGCTACAGGAGACACATTTAGAAAGAAGTGGGTATGTGAATTTGATAAAGAAATTATTTCAGGGTGGATATCCAGCAGAATACCAGGGACAAAGGAAAGGGGGAGTACTTATACTAATTGATAGAGGCGCTCCAATAGTAATAGAAGATGGAAAAAGGTAACAAAGGTAGATTTCTGATTGTAAAGGGCTACTGGCAAGGGAGGAGGATTATGCTACCATGTATTTATATTCTACCTAAACCTGCTATTATAGATCTTAAGAAAATTTGGAGAGAAATAATCAGCTTTCAGCAGGGAATATTAGTTATAGGTGAGGACTGAAACTTGATTTAAAACAGTGAGGATGTATTTGGAGGACCCAGAAGGGAAAATATAACAAAAGAGGGTAGATTTCTGAAGAAATTTCTGAAAATATTCAGAAAGAAATATATGAATTCATTATTAGGAACTCAAAGAGGATTTACAAATTATTCACGAAGGCACAAAAATAGACTAGACAGAAATTATATTTCATAGGAACATGTGCATTTAATTGAAAGCTTTGACACACATCAAATAACTATTTCAGATTGTGTGCCAATAACAACTAAGATTAAAATGCTCGGTAATAATATAAAAATGAGACATTGGCACTTCCCAAATTATCTGTTTAAAAGAGAGGAATTTAAGATGCAGTCAGTGGAAATTTTTAAGAGTTAATAGTGACGATAAAAATGTCTTCACTAGTCAGTGAGTGGGATAAATGAAAGTGGAGTTTAAAATAGAGTATACATAAAAGAAAAATATTTATGGTTAAGAAGTAAGAATTATTTAGAGAAACTGACAAATGTACTGAATAAAGGAGTACCTGGATAATATGTATGAGTTTAGAACGATTGTTGTTAATCATCTGTTTTTTTGTTTTTTTTTTAATAGCTCCAGAGCTCAAAAAAGCTTAGCACAAGGACTTAGGCAACAGATAGTAGAAAGGGTTGCTGCCAAACTTAGGGAGCCTATAACAAGAAAAATAACCAGAGATTGTAGAGGTGTTAGAGATATTTTGGAAATTTTATGAAAATGTGTGTAAAGCAGAAAAATGTAGAAATCAAGAAAGAGCACAAATAGAACCATTTATAGAAGACTTAATTATGCCAAGGTTAGAGGTAGATGAGGCTCAACAATTAACAGTGAAGACAGGAGGAGATGAGATAAAAACAGTGACATATGATGAATCTGCAGGAAAGTCTCCAGGAATAGATAGTATTCCTGCTGAAGTTTAGAAGTTATCTGGGAAGAAACTGGCATAGATCTGAAGGTTTCCTTTAACTGTATTTTAAAAGAAGGGGAAACACCAACATCTTAGAAGAAAGCTGCAGTGGCTATAGTACCTAAAGATGGTAAAGACTCATCAGCCCCAGGTTCATATAGGCCCATTTCAATTTTAAACCATGATGATAAACTGCTTATGAACATAATATCTACTACACTGGGAAAGGTGTTGCCAAAATTGATAGCTATGGATCAGTTTGGTTTTGTGGAGGGGAAGCAAACATTTGACAACATTAATAGAAGAGTGATGATCCACAGAGAAGCAGAATATAAGAAAATACCACTGTTGTTGGTTGGTCTTGATGCAGATAAAGCATTTGCATTCCCTTATATTATAATAAGGCTGATTAGGAGGATATATGAGGAACTGAAGTCAGAAAATGAATGTGGGAAGGTGCTTCTCTAATAAGAAAATAAGAGATTCAGAAATTCAAGGCTATAATTGGTATGATAATCAAGAAAAAATGGCTTTAGTCACAGATTATATTATTTTGTACCTGACAAAACCAGAAAAGGACATCTCAGTGCTGTAAGACATTTTGACTCAATTTCAAGTCCTGTTGAGATATAAAATTAATGAAGATAAAAGAATGGCTATAGCTGTAAACTATGTACACACACGTGAATTGGTGTAGCAATATCCATATTCACGAGGACATGCTATAATTAAGTATTTAGGAGCATGGGTTAAAAAGGATTCTGTTATGGCAACTAAAGGTATATGGGAAGAGATTAAACAAAACATAATGCAAAAACTGAGGAACTAGAAGCTCTTGGTTTTGGATATAGATAGCAAGATACAATCAGTGAAAATATTTTTAGTAATTTTAGTTTTATATACAGGTCAGGCATATTTTTATCAACCAGAGGGGAAGTTGTGGTTAGTAATTAATAAATAGTTGAAGGATTTTATCTGCAAGAGGAAAAGGGCAAGAGTCAAATGGGATAAGTTGATTCTTCCAGTAGGGCAAGGTGGTTTAGGATTACCTGATTTGAAGGGATATTTTAGAGCTGCACAGTTAAGGCTTATATACTTAAACAAGCAGAGGTACAATTCAATGTAGAAAGGGATGATGATGAAGCAGTAGGGAAGTTCAAGAAATAAGGACAGAGTGGCATTTTGGTTGCAGATCCTTAAGGAAAATAACAACAGCCATACTGACTATAATATTCATAAAGTAGCAGAAAGTATTTTAAGAATTAAGCCAACATGATAATGGAGAAAGGAGATTTTGCTGAAAGGGATGATGACAATTAATGATACAGAGAATATATAAGATGACACTGGAATTTACTTGATAAAACTGGCAAAGGAACCAAGGTATTAACAGCAAATAAGTAGAGATGGAAAAGTAAACTGAATGGGAAGAGGACAAGAATTCATTTGGATTTGGCTTTCCTATCAGAGATTGATATCAGAGTGTAGGCAAAGAGAAAAGGATAGGATAATCCTAACTCAAAGACCTGTTCTGATACAGTATTTAGTTGAATCTAGAAAAGAAGCTGCTGTTAAAAAAGGGATAATTAGTAGGGCATATAAAAGACCGCATGATAACTATAGGAACTGATCAAGGGAAGTTAGAAAAGATTGGGATGAGAGACTGTATAAGCAATTCATAAGAAAACAATAAGAGAACATATATATGGTTCCCATATATGTAACAAAGTCTAGAAGATTTAGAATTTTTGCTTGGCAGCATTTGCATAAGCATTTTTCAACCTCACGCAAACTCCAAACATTTCTCCTAACGTATATGGCAAATGTTGGAGGTGTGTCAGGGAAGAAAGAAGTAACTCAAAGCATATTATTTATTTATTTATTTATTTACATTTGTTGACCAGGAGTGTCCGACTGGATGTAGGTCCATTTTCAGTGGAGGCCCGGGGAGAAAAGCTCCACAGTTAAAATATACAGACAGTAGTTACATTGGATTACATAGCGATTTCAACAATTTAACATAGCAATTACTTACAACATATTTTCAGATGAAGAACATAGTACATCAGTAGACAACTAGAATCTTTATCTGTGAAGTACATAACAGACATTAACAAATGTTACAATAACAAGTTCCTGCTGTATAATAAGTACTAGGCTTATGAGCATCTGAGCTTGCTATAATCAAAGTAGTTAGTGGAGTAGAAAGAAAGGTAGTGGTTGGATGGGGTGGGTGATAATAGAGTGGGAGTTGCAAGGGCATAGCCAGCATGTTTTTAGGTGCGCTTTTAGTAAAGTTTTGAAGTGGGTGCATGATGGTATGGAGGTAATTGTGGGTGGGAGGGAGTTCCATAATTTGGGTATGGTGCAAGAGAATAGTGCTTCACCAGCAGAGTTATTGGCTTTAGTGATCTGCAAGTGATTTTTGTTGCTGGATCTTAGTGGTCTGGTGGTGCGATAGGGTTGGAGTAGATTCTGGAGGGATGGGACACTTAGTGGATGGTTTACTAGTTTGTGGGAGAGTGAGAGTTGATACCATTGAAGGAGGTGAGAGAGTTCAAGCCAGCCCAGTTCAGCAAGTGAGAGACAGTAGTGACTACAGTAGGATGCCCCTGTGGCGAATTTGGCGATTTTGTTGTAGCAGGTCTCTAGCTTGTTTAGATTGCATTGCCTTAGGTTGCTATATATTGGAAAGGCATAAAGTAGGGTGGAGATAAGGTGGGAATTTCCTATTAAAATATTTGCTGCTTTGGTGAGAAGTTGCTTATTTCTGTATAATGCTCCTAGTTTTTTGTGGACTTTTTTTATGGTCATGGATATGTGAATGTCAAATTTTAGTTTATTGTCTATTTCCACTCCTAGCAATTTGGTGTTTTCAGTTGGGTATATAGTGGGGTTGTATTTTGCTGTGATGTTAAGTGAGAGTTGTTTTGGATATATTTTGGAAATGTATTGAGTTGGTAGACTTTAAAATGTTCTACAGAGTACTCTATCAGAAACATTGGTTGAGAAAATATGGATAAATAAGGAAAATATTATTTTTTTTGTTGAGCTGAGATATAGGATCTGGATTGTCTAGGCATGGTCTTGTTAAGTTTAATTCTAGTGGCTGCCCAAAAAGCAGTTACTGGAAAATGGAAACCAACTGTACTTGAGATACTGAATATTGTAACAGAGATACAAGAGCTAGAAGTGTTTAGAAAAGGATAGGAACAAATTACATAGAAAAAAATTGAAATTGTGGGAACAATACATGCAGAATAATGCTTTGGAAGAAAAGTGAGATTTAAGAAAAGGCAGGAACTAATCAATTTATGTAATGCTGGATTAATGATAAATATATACAAAATAATATGCATGATGTATAATGTTTGCAACTGGGAATATTTCAATAGTTGTTTTCCTTTATATACTTGTATATTTGTATGCTTGTCTATTTCTTAAGTGACAATTTAATAAAATTGTTATTATATGTGTATCAGTAAATGTTAGTATTTAAAATAAATTTTCTGTCCTTTTGGTTCACTTTCTTCTCTGATTTTGCAAAACAAATATCTTTAAACATTTTACTTAATGCTGAACGCAAAATATATATCTATATCAGTATCTCTCTCTCTCTCTCTCTCTCTCTCTCTATATATATATATATATATATATATATATATATATAGGAGTCTACTTTCTTTGATCAAAATACCATTATTTCGATCAAAGAAAGTACGACTTTACTTTCGCGAAAGTGCACTTCAATGACAGTGCACTTTCACGATATCTGGTTCAGCAAACCGGCAATAAAAATAAAAACTAACAATTTAAACTCCATTTTGCAGGGGGGTAAGCCCCCCCTGCACCCCCCACACCCCACTACATTAAATATACTAACTCTGAGATTGCACTACAGTGAGGAAACAGGTATATTCCCTTATCCCCATTGTAGTGCTCTGTTTTATTTAGATTGCCGGAAGTGCACATTCGCAAGAGTAAGGTCATACTTTCTTTGTTCAAAATAATGGTATTTTGAGATACACACTCACACACACACACACACACACACACACACACATATATATATATATATATATATATATATATATATATATATATATATATAGTTTCACTTTAGAATCCTGAAATATCACAATCCTGAACTTCATAATCCGGAAGCCCAAAATCCTGAAAAGTCAAAATCCTGAATCCTAAAATATTGAAAACACACAGGATACATATATTGACTATAGACAACACAAACCACATTACATTCCACCAAATATAAGCAAGGGGGCAAGCCCCCCTGTAGCCCCCATGTGGGGGCCGCCCCTGCTACTTAAATATATCAACTCTAAGATTGCACTTCACTACACTATCATGAGTTATGTTGTAGTTGTTGTGTCTTTTGGCTTTTCCCCGTTAGGGGTCACCACAGCGGAACTCCGGTCCGCTAATGATTGGCAGTAGATTTTTACGTACTGGCTTGCTGGGCCTAACGCACAAACTTCAATGAAGGAACGCCCATTCACGCATGTCGCTACATAGAAGATGCTCCAACTGAGAATCGAACGGGCAACGTCTAACTGTGAGGCGACAATGCTACCGCAGCATCACCACCGCTAGCAAATTAAAAGGGAACATTACTAAGGTTACAACAGGCAGTCAAGAAACATGTGATGGTATGTTTGCCATTTTTTTCTGTGGAGTGGAATCTTAGATTTGATATATTTAATTAGCGAGGGTGTGGGGGGCACACGCCCCCACATGGGGGGTGCAGGGGGGTGAAAAGTGCTATCCTTTGCCTTGTATGTGTTTCTGTGTGTCCTTGTACTAGAATATTGTCATTCTTTGTGGCCTGTATATTTTCAGTATTTTGGGATTCAGGATTTTGAGTTTTCAGGATTTTTGGCTTCTGGATTGTGAAGTTCAGGATTGTGATATTTCAGGATTCTGAAGTGAAACCATACATATATATATATATATATATATATATATATATATATATATATGGATCACCTTTATATCCCCGAAATCGCGTTTCGCCGACACACTAATCACCGACACCAAACGACCGACAACAAAAAATACCGACAACGCAAAACACCGAAAACCATTACACCAACACACTACACGTAAACAACACAGTACACTACATAACATATCCACTATCCCTAACCCAAACCCTAACCCTAAGGTCCGACACTACCGCACACTTACCCTACCTGCACCCTAACCCTAACTCACTTACCCACCCCTAACCCCAAGGTCCGACACTACTGCACACTCACCCTACCTGCACCCTAACCCTAACTCACTTAACCCACCCCTAAACCCACAGTCCCTCACTATCGCACACACACCCTACCTGCACCCTAACCCTAACTCACTTAACCCACCCCTAAACCCACAGTCCCTCACTATCGCACACTTACCTGTCCGCTCCCTAACACTAAATCCCTCACTCTATCGCACACTTACCGAGTCCGTCGGGTTCTCACCTTGTCGGTCATCTGCGTTGTCAGTCTTTTCGTCCCGTCGGATTCCGTGTCGGCGAAACGCGTTGTCGGGCATCTGAAGGTGACCCATATATATATATATATATATATATATATATATAGATATAGATCTACTTCAAGTAACAGTAGAAGAAGTCTCGTTTAACCAATGTACATGCTATGTTAAAATGTGCATATAATATTGTCTTACTATGTAAAATATACTATGATGCTAGTTTAGATATAAAAAAATGAAAGGTTTCTGTATTTCATATTTTATATTAACTGTGGAGTGTCTCTTCCGGGGCCTTCACAGAAAATGAGTTCAACCTCAATTGAACTTTCCCAGTAAACAAAGACAGATAGATAGACAGACAGATATACAGATAGATAGACAGCTAGATAGATAGACAGAGAGAGACATAAATAGATACTATTGCATTAATGTGTCTCTTTGCATTTAGGACAAATCATCTCTTGGTGGCAATTCTCATATTCAATTACACAAACAGGCACATTCATTTATGTTGAATCTTTCACTGAAAATAAAGTGTTCAGCATAACAATATGCTATCTTTTTGTAGATTAAAGTACTTTAGAAACAAATAATTGATCAGTTGTATAACCAAGATGCAACTAACTAAAATCTACAAAAATCATCTTAAATATTTCCGTGTGCCAGATACAGAACAGTCAGTAAATGGTACTTGAACATAGATTTTTACAATATTTAGTAACATAACAGTTTTAAAATTTAATGTTGCTCTTGCTGTCCTATAGCAGCAAGCTAAATGTTCATGTAAAATGTAAATAATTATATTAAAAGACAAAACATTTACTAAAATACAGATGTAATGGATGTCTTTAAAAATGTAGCATAGATTATGAATGCTACCTAATCATTTTGTCCATCTGTTCAATTTTTTTTTTTTATTTCCACTTGAAGTTATATATCAGAATGTCACGAATGCTATGGCTTTGAAAGGTTACAGTCTTAAATCAGTATCATTAATGTTGTCAGCCATTGCCATGAATGTCCTATAAAACAAGATGGTGGTCTGTGATTCAGGCTAAAAATATGAATCTGAGTTGTGAATCATAATCAGTGCAGCCTAATGCAATCAGTAAGTGCATTGTACATACATGTGCACACAGCCTACACACTCCCTTGCACATGGATTATCAATGGCATGCAGTAGACTATAGCTGTACATTATATTGCCTGTAGGTTGCAATGAAATATACTGATTCATAGGCATTTTTATGTGTTTTATGCCAATTGTCCACCATCAGCATCTCCCAGCCAATTGGACCATTTATTCCTCTTTATTAGTGCAAGGGTTGATTGAATACTGTGCCTTGCCTTACAGAGACATCAGGGAAAGTTTACATTTTTTTTTCTGGCCTAAACTATCGATATTTGATTAAGTATCAGGGAGGGTATTAAATGGAAATCCCTGCAGGATGTCCCCTCACTTCCACAAGGAATGTTCCCTACAAGCAGTCCCGCCCCTTCTTCAGAACATGTGTAGTGGTCTTTCTGGACTCCACCAGGGAGATCGCACTACCCACTGTGCCCATGAATGCATATAAACCCCTCTATTTCCTATGGGTGGGTGATACGTGTCATCTATTGATCATATAATATTCTTAACCAAAACACATGGTATGTCAGCTGTTGACCAATGAACTGGAGTATGTAATATGTTGACGGCACTATTTACATTCACATTGCCTGCCACCTCATCATACTAATGGATGCAGGGTAGCTGCACTTATAATCAGTAAGTGTGTTTTCACAAATTCTGCTGCTGCTCTGAGCATTTGTCCTTTTACAGTCATGTAAGTTCCAACATGATTGTTTGCTGTATAATGCACTCATTAAATTGTATACTATGATTTGTATGCCATTATATGGTTATTTATACACATCTATTCTTGCAGTCTTTCTCTCACTGCTCCATGGCACTTGGTAGTACTTACTCTGAATCAAAATATTTCCATGTGGGGTCACCCCCCCCCCAATAGTGCTCTGTGTATCATTCAATAAATATCAGTCTATGCTGCTGCTACTATCCCAAACAATCTGCAATTAATTAAAAAAGTGTTACTAACTACACTTCTCAACTCCTTGTTGTTTCTGTTTCTCAATATTTGTATTAGTTGACAGTTACAATTTACTGTTTCACTGTTTCATCTTATTTTTCCGTCCTTCTTCCTTATCCATTTTCCACAACCTGTTTGGGTGGTTGGACTTCTCTGATCTTCATTCCAATACTGAATTCTTCACTACTCCAGAAATACCTCTTTCAGACTGACAGATTTCTCTCCTGTTCTAGATCACATTGCTAGAGTAATGCAGCCTCATGTTTTATCCAGCAACAACCAGTAAAATCATTAATTAAAATTTCATATTTTATATTGATTTTTCATTAAGCTTAATCCAAATAAAGTGGCCCTTCAGATCTTTTGATCATAATATCTCAGAGCTGTTACATATTTAATAATGATTAATGACATTTCCATAATAATGCAGAGCTACCACAGATATTAATGATCTTCCCATAGCAAGACACAGTTGATTTAGTTTGTTTCATTTGCAAACCACATGTAAGCCTCATAGATTAGTTCAAACACTAAATACACTAAAAACACAAATGTTCTTTTAGCACTGAACCCAAGCATCCTGATATCTCCCATTTGGTGTTTTTTGTACCTTGTTGTATTTATGATCAGAAAATAAGAAGGCAACAAATAGCTGTCAGCAAGCAGCAAACTACAAAGAACACAATGCTAACAACCCACTGCTGCAATACCCCATTTTACTTGACTATTTTTCAAAAACAGGGAAATGACACAGCAGCAGGCAATGCTTAGTAAACAACATAAGTCACCAACAATTATTTCCAGTTATGGATAAAAAAATGCTGATAACAAATCTCTTACTCTCTGGTTCATTTTAAATCCAAAGATCTTTGGCATAATGGGGAATCTCTCTCCCCAAGAATATCCTGATATAGATGCTTTTCCAGCTATTATAAGTCAATATTTTCAGGCTGGAATTAAGGGATCAGACATTGTAGCAGTGTAGTCCATACAAAAAAGGCACAATTCTCAAAGAGTTTCTGGCAGACACGTAATACTGATTTTCTGTGTGCCTACTGAGCATGCTTATTGTTTCTTCCCATTCACTGATGCAAACACTAAAGCAGATGTTAAGATTAACATGACCATACATGTTCACTATAATTTCTGCTTCTATTGCTGATATTGCCACTATATATATTAAAAACTGTATTTCAGGCTAGATGCCAGATTCTCCACACTCGGACATTCACAAAACAACTGGTCATGATGTGCATTGCTCTGAAATGTCTCTAAAGATTCAGATCACTACAGTCTTTTCTGTCTCAAGGAAAGCTCCACCCTCAACTGTAATCTCATTTTAGAGGTATTTTTCTCTTTTAATGTTATCCAAATGTAATTTTCATTCTCTTATGCCACAGATTGAGAAGGTCCTACTGTTAGTTGCCTCTTCCAATCTCACATTGTTTCAGAAAGGATTCTGTCTCAATGCATATGACCTACAGCAGATATAGTGTTTTCTGCAGCTCTTAGTATTACTCACCACTTAGATTAATGTCCTAACATAAGGGTCAGTATTCACAGTCAGCTTATAAAGTAGCCAAGGCATTGTACATTTTTTGGCAGTGAGGTTTGTACTAACACATTCAGGTTCAGTAGTCTGTGGGTAAGATCTAGTTTCCTGGCATGCTGCCATGTTAAAAGCTTTATATAGTACAGAATTCATACATGCCCATCCCACTGAAGTACTGGGAAGGGCAGGGTTTTACATGCGTAAGTGTAAATGGCAATCCTGCCATGACATGTATGCATTTCAATCAGAGAGCTACTTCACCATGCAGATTTCCTGATGCACATAGGTCACGGTGTGTGGGAATGTGACTGCATTTGTGTATGTGCCTGTATGTCAACTTCTGTGTAAGAGTACAGGGATAGTGTGTGTGTGTGTGTGGGTGTGTGTGTGTGTGTGTGTGTGTGTGTGTGTGTGTGTGTGTGTGTGTGTGTGTGTGTGTGTGTGTGTGTGTGTGTGTGTGTGTGCCTTTTCGGGGGGTGGGGGGGTGGCAGTAGCACTGGGTGATCTTCTTAGTATTTTCACTGCATAGCTTAAGTGGTAGGTGCTCCACTGAGCATTTATTTTGTCTGCTCATTGAAGTGATTCATAGTCATAAAAATTCCAAGTTAATGAGATGTTGCCCTTTTGGAAATATGGATGATTGACTATGACCTACTAAATGAGTTACCAGTGCAACTCAGTACTTCAAGCACAGCTGAACCATTTTCAACAAATACCAAGATGTATTTTGCTGAAGTCTGTTAATAAATACTCAAGTTAACAGCTAAAGTGAAACTGTTTCTCTGTGAGTTTTTTAGTCAGTGAAGTATTGTTTTTATCCAAGTTAATGCAGATAGCTTAAAAATAGAGTAAAGACAGAGTAAAATAAATAACACAAGATTTACCTTTTATTTGAATTGATCACTTTCTGACACAAAGGAAAGGCAAGGCTTATTATAATGAAATGACAAATGAGATGCCTCAGAAAAAGTAGGTGGTAGAAGATCTGACAATTATTTAAAGGCTACAAGTTTTACAATGACGCAAAACCCTGCTATGTTAGCTGACTTGCTTTGAAGACAGTTTAAATTATTTAGTGAGACTTCAGTTAACACAAAAAGGGTCACACAATAAAAAATGTGGCAGAGTTTTTAGGGACTATGAAGTCACTGACTTACAGCATAGAAGAACCCTCGTTATATCAGGAAATGTCATACAAAAGAGACACAAACTACACTGTGTGAAAAAGACAAAAATCTATAAAAAGCAAAATCTTGTCAATATGCAGGGTCCCATGACAGCCAGTTGGAGCAAAGAAAAATGAAAATGTAATGCTAAACACTTACATTGATTCTGATGTCCTAGTACATTACAGAATAGCAAGTCATGGTAAAAAGTTATATTTCTGTTGTTTCATTTTGAGGTTTTCCATTATTATAACCAGATGTGACTATTACCTTATATATTTTTATCTTTTAGTACTCTAACTTTACTAATATTACTTTGAAAGCATATAATGAAACTTAATTTAATCAACACTTGCAATGATCATATGTCCATCCAATTACTCCAACAACTCATTAAACCATCTTGTGATTAACTAGCAACCTGCAGTCTTGCATTCCTTTTCTATAACCATATCCACTGAAGTCTTTCTCAGGCTATCTCTCGGTCTCTCTTTCTCCCTCTAAGACTTTTTTTTTTGTTACAAGCAGCTTTTATAGTCAGAGACTATGCAAGCACCACGGACTTTTTCAATTTGCAACTTACATTATGCTTGCATAAAGTTTTATTAAAAAGCAGAAAAAAATGACTGGATACTTATCATTAAATCAGTGTCAAACCAAAATGATTTTTAGCATAGGCAACTTTAAAAGTACATCACTTATAATATTAGCAAACTTTAGACATAGATAATGTCCACCTGACCAGCAAGTAGTATATATTTTTTTATCTGGTCTTTTCCCCAGCTCCCTCCAGCCATGGTCCAATTAAACCTTAGCCAGATTATTTATTCTGGTTCATATGTTCATAAGTACTATGACACCCCACCACTGGACCAGTAATCAAGGAAACTCCATCCTTACCACTGGCACCAGTGGGGTATGTACATTGGGAAGGATAAAAGGTACACACACAGTATTTCCAGATGCAGCTCTCTGCATTAAGTGCAATTTCCCTTAAGAGCACACTGAGACCACAGTCAGTCTGGGGCTGGTTTCTCCCTCTTTCTCCAGATCCCCAGTAAGACTTCCCACTGACACAGCTATAGAGTTGATATCTCAGCTGAGTGGCCGAGCCAAGTCCTCCAGCACTATATATGTACAATCAGTGTTTCCTGTCCCTGCCCAAGTAGCTGAGACACATACTCTCTGAGGTTTGATTTACACACACACACACACACACACACACACACACACACGGGAAAGGCTGGCACAGGTTGACTAGGTATGCCACCTTTTGCCCAGACTATAAGGTAGTTATCACTACCACCAACCAATTCCAAATCAGCTACTTTAAGACCCTTAAAAAGGGTGTCCAATCTTACTGTGCAATATTAATATTAACACAAATGGTAGTTTGACCAAGAAGAAGGCTGTTAGGAGTGGGCCATACAGTGTCACCAAATAAATGTACAAGTGTTCTCAAAAAGTGCTCTCAAAACTTAAATATATCTCATAAAGATCTGCCACAATGTTTAAATATAGTTAATAATAAATAATAAAAGAACAAGAAAAGATTCAGAATATAGACCCAGTGACATCAGAGTTCAAAGCCACAGGAAATATTTAAAACAACATTGCAGGACAGTCTCAAATAAATAACAAAAAAAATCTAAACTAAGCTTTACTATATTCTAGACTGAATCTAGGAGACTTACTATATGCTAGTTAATTTACTTAATAAGAGCAAGGCAGATGTGTGGTGAATGGGTCTGCTTGTTGTTGTCAGGTCAAAGACAGAATGCAGAATGTTGTGTCTCTTTAAGAGACTCCTCAAGCTAATATCTCAAATATCACTGCTGGGCTAGCTTGCAGAATTACATCATTTCTTGTCATCTGACTTCTAGTCCCCAGGCCCAAAACAACCATTGATGGCAGCTGGTAGCATTTAGCATCTACCAGTAAAACTGCATAGACACGTTTTTTTTCTGCAGATCTTTGGCAGATGCTGGAAGTCATAAAACAATAAAACACTTCCAAGACAATACAGAAAGTTCCCTAGTACAGACATTATGTATCTTTGCTGCATTGAAACTGAAAGATATCATCTTTTATTGTGTAGCCATAAATTAATTTAATTGTGGCTATTTTTCTTGTTTTGCTGAACTGAAGTTAACCTCCTGTGTTCCAGTTTCCACTGTTAAAATATATACATTTAAACAGTTACAGTAGTGCATATACATTTCTGTTCTATTCCAGTAGGGCACACTGTGGATACATTTCACTTTGCAAAAACCTTTTCAACACACGTCTATACAAACAAGTTTGATATGCAAGCATCTTATATGAATCATGTTGCTCCTCACAAATGACATATAATTATTTACAAAATTCCAGACACCTTTGTTGGCAGTATCTCCCTTTGTCACAAGTACTTAATAGGCTATTGATCTGTCAGGATCTTAAGAAGCCTTGCCTTAGATTCCTATGGTAGACTTTAGCCTTTATATGTTGCATACAAAAACCAAGAAGCAGGCATTTTAAGAATATGTTGATTTACTTGTTGCCACTATCTATAAAAGACATTGGTGATAAACCCAGGTTTAAAGTTTAAGTTTATTGTACTTGTTATTCAGCAGACACTCTGCAACCATGCTATTATTTTTATTTTTCTGCCGTAAAATCTTATTTAACCTTGGTTGTCAAATATGTGGCAGATGGGTTTAATTTCTGATGTTTTACTTCATTTTATTTGAAACCAACTACATTTGTCCAAACATGTTTCCCTGTGTTTATTACTCCAAGATGTGTTGAATTATTGGGCTTTTCCTACACTACCACTGCCACCCACCATGGTTTCTCCTAGACAATTAGCAGCGTACAGCCTCCTTGTTTCTCTCCTGGAGTGCTAATTCAACTCTCAAGACAACTGCTTCTGCTCGAAATCATCTCTGACAAAGATCCATATAATAGTCTGTATCACATTTAACCTGGTGTTCAGTATCCTGTCCACTTGCATAAAGCAATGGTCCAGTGTTCCCCACAAAAAGAGAAACAAGGTTCATCCAATGACTCTGTCCTTCCCTCAAGATGAAAAATTACAAAGTTCCAAACTCTAATCCTGTGTACTTTTTCACAGCAGATTTGGTAAATCTGCATTTGTATTCACTGTGAGTACCTAGCAGTCATATTTATTTAGAATCTCTGTTTGTTTCACTTCCACTGTCCTACCTGTCAGTTGCTCAACCTTTTTGTTAAAATGCATGGTCCTTTACACTGCCTTTCTCTCTTCTCTTCAACAAATATATTAAACATTTTGCTGTCTCTCTTTCACAATTATGAGATTCCATATTATGAAATTTGCTACTGTGAAAAAATAACATTTGATTTGACCACTTAAATAGCATATTACAAAATTTGCTGTTACACTTGAACCCCAGCAGCCATATTAACTTCATATCCTACCTCTCAGGTCACTGTATCTCAGTATAGATAATCTCATACATAAATAAATATATACATGCACACATACATAGACATATTCACCACATTTACAATAGCAGTCTTTTAAATCTGATGGTCTCAAAAATGGTCCTTGGAGCGAGAAGAGTGATATAATTTTTATCTCCCATTTTAATTGGTTCTTTATTTTGGCCTTTTCTTTTTTGATTTTCTTCATAGTTATACTCCTTCTTTGTTTCCTGTAGCTTACATTTTCTAATTGCATGTTTTTCTACTACCTCTAAAGCTGTTTTAAGTGTAACAAATCTATTAGATTACAGCAATAACTTATTTTGCAAACACTCTAACCATAACCATAACTGATGACCATAACAATATTAGTCACACTGTGTCAGAATATAAATACAAAGGTCTTACTCTGACCCTTCCCTCACCTTCAGTGTTTATATTGACAATATAGTTAATTAAAATTAAGTGATAGAATTATATACCTTCTCTCACATTTTCATTTGTACTTCTTCCAAACTGGAATATGGCTTACCATTACTGGTCTTTTAATCATCCCTTAATACTCACAGGTTCAGACTGCAACAAACAAAATGTGCAGTTTATTTTACACACCATTGTAACCTTCTTAAGAAACCCATTTGGCTAATTGTCACTGAAAGATCAACCTACCACCTAGTTACACTTATATAATAAAGCATTAAATTAATGTTTCCCCGCTCCATTGAGTAGAAAACTCTCAGCTAGACAGCAGTCATACTCACAAAAAATAATCAAGAAAACAATATCTCCGTGAGTAAGCCCCCCCATTCAAAACAGTTACAGGAGAGTGTGCCTGTTCCAGATTGGGTCCTACCTTATTGAACAAGCTCCCCTCAATAGACAAAAGGCCAAGACTCTCTCTAAGAGTTTAAATCACCTTTTTCTGAACATCTCAACAGTGAAATATCATGAAATTGCTTTAGAGATAATGGTTAGTAAGTTTTCTCAACGCAGTCTATATTCTTAATCTAGACCCTGAATCGCAACGATACTTTAATTTGATATATACAATGGAGTGCAACATATGCTTCAGTCTGATATATGTCCTATATATATGCTGTATATAGTCTTGCAATACTTATCTTGGTATCAAGCAATATCCAATACAATATATCAAGCTCATATCTCATTTAAATCACTTGACTGTACAACTGTATGTCCATATGATTACTCATTTTGTCCTTATTGTTATGTCATTTTGATTATCACTGCTATACTAAGGTGGTATTTGATTAATAGATGTTCCTGTTTTCAGATTTACTTCACTAAGCCTATTCTACTCAAGCAGTATAACTTTATTCAAAATAAATGTATAATTTAAACAAGAGTATAACTGAGAGTGTCATTTGAAATTCTGTGTACAACTGATACTGTTAATTGAAATTTCTGTATTCTTGCTCAATGATCCAAGGTCATGGCTGCAGAGTCTTTGTACCAGCTCAGTAATCATAAATGAACACTGAAAATAATTTTCCAAAAAAGAATACCATAAATAGAGCTTAAATACCTTATAAACATTCATTAGCTTTAATTGAGGCCTGCAAAATAACTGATATACACATCTGTGTACTATATAACATTATTCAAAATTCATAAATACTTCAGTAGCAAATAATACTTATCCCCGGGATTCATGAAGCAGGAGTAGCGTCGGCAATCTAGCGTCAAATATGGCCACCGAGCGATCCAGGTAAGAGCTGTTTCCACGTGCACTACCAGTGTACGGCAGAGCTGCACAGCTCCCGGCGCATGTATGCTAATTACCCCATGTGCAGCAGTATAGCATGCAAATGAAGGTATATAGCGATTCATTAAGTGGTGCAGGCATAGCATAAGCATGTAGAAATGTAAACCAAAAAAAAAAAAAACGGTTTACATTTTGTCAAACATAAAATCAGAGCTATGAAAACAGACCAAACTTATGTAATATAATGATAATATATGCCAATGGCTAAATATATAGCCAATGGCATAAAACAACATGCACAACATATAAAAAATAACATCTAATGCCATGGCCACACCAACGCAAAGTAAAACCGCAGTGCATCGGTGCGCAAACGGGATCACAAGGGAAATATATTTAGATGTCATAAAACTGCAATGTAATGCAATTCATGATATCCCCATAATAGTCAATGGCACGAATGCTACACCACAACCATGGCGCAAGGGTTGCTAAGGGTCTGTGACAGTGTTCCGTGCGGTAACTAGGAATTAGCAGTCAATGCCATGCAAATGATTCAAGTAATACTGAATCGCAAACGCCCAGCTGGCGTAAGGATGTACCACACGGCATAGTGGTACAACACCGAGGAGTGGTCTGGAGGTAAACATGACATCAAGAGAGGGGCGCGCCACCGTAGCTGTAAGCACATTGGATCATTGCTAATCCATGCTGCATGTTGCTAAGCAAAGCCGCAGGATAGGGGTTTGGAAGTAGCCATAGCTTTGCTTAGCTGAGAGCACACAAGGTAACCGAAAGTTCATGTGAACGTGGATGAAAACGTGCAAGAAACCCGATAAATGGCTGTGTGCACCGCGCATCACAGCTGAAACAGGAAGGATACGGGAAGACAATAAGGAAATGCTGCAGCATGGTAATTGGAGTACAAATGAGTAATTAACACCTAGAAACTCACAGTGGGTCATAGACAACAGCTAACAAGGCTGTTAGCAGCTACCTGCAGAATAGGAAAGGGGAGGTGGTGTACAGCAAAGAAAAGAGAACTGTCACAGCAGAACAAAGCAAACTTGCAGTAAATCAGCTACATAACACATTTCCCAACACAATCCTGGGTTGTGAAAGCACAAAACAAAAAAGGCAGAAGCTGGATGCATGCCTGACAATGGGAGGGGAATCGGGTTGAAAATAGAAGTAAAGGGCAATAGATGAATCACAGCAGATAAGCGTAAGTCAACACCAAAGGCCCCACAATAGCAGTACCTGCTATAAAACCAATAATTAAGATACCCTGCAGCTAGAATAGCACAAACACACCCAATTACACCAGCATCATCCATTGCACAATAGTATAAGGTGTGAAAGCCCCACACACACACCTGTGTATTCCCAGACACTCTGCACCATTGGTGTATGCAGACAGGGAACTTTTAATATGTACATGTTAGGGGCTGCCATAGCTTTGATTCACCAGCATGTATTGGAGACTGACGGTGGTGTGGAGGATGATGCTGACAACCATTTTGGGCACCGGAGGAGGAGAAGAGTGTTCAGACCCAGGGTAATCTACCAGGGGCTACATGATCTGGAGATAGTACAGCATTACAGGGTGGACAGGGACATCATACAGCAACTTGTTGAGCTGTGCCAGCCACACCTCAGAACCAGAAGTAACAGAGGGGAACCCATCCTAGTGGACACGAATGAATGTGTAAGCTTGAGAATACTAACCATAGGTACCTTCCAAAGGCCAATGGGGGATATCATGGGGATCTCACAGGCATCAGCATCCAGGGCACTTCATCAGTTCCTGGATGCCACGTTACCACATGCCAATGAGCACATATACTTCCCCCGAATGCAAGAGGAGTTGGCCAGCAATATGCGTCTCTTCCACCATGTGGCAGACTACCCGGAGGTACTGGGTGCAATAGACTGCACGCACATACACATCAAGTCACCACCCGGTGAGCAGGGTAGGCGCTACATAAACCACAAGGGATTCCCCTCCATCAACTGCCAGGTCATGTGCAATGCCCAGGGCATTATCATGGATGTGTGTGCTGGCAGCCCTGGAAGCTATCACGACTCCCACATCTGGCATGCCTCACAGCTATATCAAGTTTTTGCCAGGGTGGACATCCCATATGGCCACCTGGTGGGGGATGCTGGCTATGCACTGGAACCATGAATGATGAATCCCATCAGAAATGCACACACAGCCACGCAAGAATGCCATAATGAAGCACACGCAGAAACCAGAATCATCATAGAGCACGTGTTTGGGATGCTGAAATCATGGTTCCATTGCTTGGACATATCTGGTGGAGCCTTGCAGTACTCTCCAAGAACATGTGCCCACATCTTCATAGTATGTGCCGTGCTACACAATATGATCCTGCAGAAACAGCTGCAGCAGGGACAAAATGGTGAAGGCCCTCACAGACCACCACCATTGCCAACGGACCCACAGGCACAGGAGGGCTCAGACCATGAACACCCTGTGCTAGCCCCAGTAGGCAGACTGAGGTATGCCCAGTATGCCCATGCCTTGGCAAAGAGGGAACGTATAGCACACACACTGACAGTATAGGCAGTCATGGACTGACACCCTTCTCCAACTGCACACACAGCAAACAAGGATGGTACACACACACGACCACCTGTAAATTGTCATGTATAGGTGGTCTACTGTGTGCATCCTACATAGGCAGCCCTCAACTATTGTACACACAACTGCCATTGGCACAAGGTAAGTCAATATCTGAACAGTAAATTAAGCTATCAGCATGTGTCCATACTGTATGTACAGGTTCATAGATACATAGGTAGGTACATGCCCAACTGCTGAGGCCACTCATAAGCATAGGCAAAACGTGTCTGCTGTCGCCACCCCATCGATTAACTAACTGTCCCTCTGTGGAGCAGAGACAATTGCGGGATCCCTGGGGTGTAGTCACTGTTCACCACCCACTCTGCAAGGATTCCCCGGAGTGTTAGTGAGGGTTTTTGTATAATGTAATTAGGGATGTAGTTCCAAATAATGGGGAGTATCCCTGACAGGAATCTTCACAGATGTGTTCATGTTACATAGTATACCTTAAACACAGCTTGCATATATAGGTAGTTCTCCACAGAATAATCAACATGTGGAACACACAACTGCTGAAATGTGCGTTAATCACCCTTGCACTAACAGTGCCTGCTCTGAGAGGTAAGATATCACTGCCAGGATTAGAACACGCAACCATGTGCACATTCATCACAATAACATACCACTAAGCTACCTGAGATGTACCAATGGCAGTCGTGCATACTGACAGGATAAAACACAAAAGGTATGAATGTGTTGAAATAGGGCAAATCGGCATATACCTAATGAAAGGTGTATGTTTTATATACATATATATATATATATATATATATATATATATATATATATATATATATGTGTGTGTATATAATATATATATATATATATATATATATATATATATATATATACATCATATATATATATATATATAGAGAGAGAGAGAGAGAGAGATTTTGATATATGGGGATATACATATATATGTAGATATATAGATAGGTTAACAGCATCTACAGGGTTCAGTCCTGGGTCCTCTCCTGTTTGGTATCTACCTCTCTGAAATACAGGCTAACACAGAAGTTCTTTGGCTAACTAAATTCGAAGATGACTGCAAACTAGGAGCCAAAATCAAAACTCCTAACGATGTGGACATCCTACTAAAGGGCCTCACTGACACAGATGCCTGGTGTCAAAGACATGGTCTTAAGCTCAATGCCAAAAAGTGCATTGTCATCCCCTTTGGTAAAAATTCTGTACCCATGAACTACCACATAGGCAGTAGTCTACTTAACACCGAAAGTTTGATAAGAGACCTTGGGACACAGGTGGACAGTAGTCTCTCCTTTGATAATCACATCGCCACAGGGGTCAAGAAATCCTTCTATATGGCACACCTCAAAACAAAAGGTTTCTCATCCAGAAAAAAAGAGGTCATTGTTCCCCTCTACTCATCACTCATTAGACCCATTATAGAGTACAACGCCCCTTTTGGTATATACCTCACAAGACATCTATAACAACTGGAAAGGCCACAAAAATACCTCACAAAGAGGATTACTGGCCTCAAACAGATGCCTTACGAAGACTGTCTCAAAAAACTCCAGCTTTACTCTGTCGCATATCACCTACTCAGAGGCGATCTCTGCCTAACATACAAAGCTATGTCAAACCCAGAGCTGTTGGACATGTTTCACTTAAAGAAATCCCAATCCCTCCGAGCTACACGCTCTAGGGATTCTAAACCTTGTCACCACAATAAACAGAACATGCTGGAAGGATAGATTCCTGTCCCAGAGACTTCCCACAATCTGGAACAGACTACCTATCTATGTCAAACAGAGCTCCTCATTAACACTCTTCAAGAAAAATCTTGATGATTGGATGGATAATAGGAAATTCACCCCAGGGATCACTTCTGTGGTTTTGCTTGACAGGTGCACAGGAAAATTATTTTCTTGGTTGGCGAAAGTCAAAGTACCTTTTTGGCTAGGCTTGCATAGGCCCTATGGCCAATAGCCTAGTATCTACCTATGAACCTATAACCATTGAGGTACATATAAATGGGATACCTACCACATACCAACTGCTTTACATACCGACGCGCGTAATCCCGAGGCTTAAGGTCCAAAAGAATACAGTACTGAAACACCAGATGCACGAGGTGCAAGTTCACGATATTAATGGACAGTTAATCAGTGCTTCTGGTGTTGCAGTTCAGGTAGGTTACGGTGTGTAAGTGTGTTTCTTAGGGCTGTAGTGTGTGTAAGTGGGTGTGTTCTGTGTGTGGTGTGTGTTCTTGGGGGACTGTAATGTGTGGGTGTGGGTTATAAGTGTGTGTTCTGTGTGTGGTGTGTGTTCTTGGGGGACTGTAATGTGTGGGTGTGGGTTAGCTTTGTGCATCTGTTTGCGCGACCTAGGAGGTAGAATATTAAAGTAGGGGGTGGTGTGGGGGGCACATACACCTACATGGCGGGTGTAGGGGGGCTTGGCCACCTGCTCATATGTAGTGTAGGATGGTTTGTTTAGATGTGTTGGGTAGCAGTGTGTCCGTGTGTGCGTGTGTGTGTTCCATCTTCGTGTTACTTTTGTGAGTTACTGTCAATGTTGGTAATGTGGGGTATGGGAGTCTGGTCCCAGTACTGTGTGCATCGGAACTCTGTGGTTTCAGGATTCTGTAGGTCTCCCATATATAGCGGTTGAAGTGTTCATATATGTGTATAACATGGACCATAGCAATCACACATTCTGCCACTACCAACCTTTATGAACAAAGGATATGGAGAGTATATGCCTATGCACTATTACAAATATGTGCTATGGACATGAGCCAATGATAGTGTTACCACCTGTCCCACTTTGCGAGGGACACTCCCTCTTTGGGCAGTTGTGTCCTGACCAAATATATTAAAAATGGCAAATGTCCTGGGATTGTATGACACAATTATGTCCCATATGTACTGTAATAGTTGCATACAATAGTTATTTCTGTATCTAAAATACATACATGTTACAGGAAACAGGATAAGCAACTAAACGTCTACAAGAATAAGCTTATATTTAGGCAAGAAAGGAAAGTTCTATCCCTTGTACTGACCGTGGGTTTGTGTCGGCCTGTAAAATCAGATGTGTGTCACAAAAAGGTCCCACTATGGCCATATGAAAAGGTGGCAACCCTAGCCAAAGAGGGTCAGTCACCAACACAACTATGATGACTGCAAATACCTATGACAGAAATACACAGCTATCATGTAGCAACATGTTATTACATTCAGATGTATTACCGAAGGGATTCAAGGACTAACATCACCTGCATGCTATACAGGAACCACATAACAGTACCTTAATGAACCAGCCTGCAATTACCATTGTATTAGTCCACAAAAGGATAGGTGTTCAAATAGGGAAGGAACCCTCATGCACATAGCGATTATGTATAAAAGCAATTCCTACACACCTGTATCTGCTATGCACACCCACCATCACCCCCGCACCCAAACATATTACAATACAAACTGTAATAACATCACAAATCATTCACTCACTGTACGACATCTGCAGAAGCCTTAACATACCTTGTCAGAGACACACTAACATGGCCCTATGTGAAATAGCTGCTGTTATACAATGGAACAGCTGCTGATGTAACAGGGTTGGTTTGCACTAATCCCGTTTCAGAGGGTTGTGCATACAGCAGGATGTGTTACAGCACAGTATGCTACACTTGTGCACCAAATCAAGGATGTCTGGTGAGCACACTGTACACCACATAACAGTTCATGCATAGCCATATGGCCTTGAGCTGGCCAAACATCCTTGCCAGACTTAAACATCTGCAGAAGTATCGGGTACAAACAAACCCTGCATAAGTAGCACTGTTCCGAAATATAACAGCTGTACTCACATGTAGAACTAAATCATCTAGCCATTACACACAGTCCACAGGAGTCATAAAGCTAATATATCTCTGTGTGTCTCCATATAGCTGTTGAAATATATTGCAAACAACACATCTAGGCCATCTCCCTCGAAAGTAAGGCAAACAGACAACGCCCAAAAGGAGTACTCAGTTATACACCATTGTTGCCATGGTATCGGCTAATGGAGTAGCTGCACAGCTGATGTGCATCTAATTAACTGCTTTGGAACAGCAATTGGTGGACAGGATACCACATTACCAATATGTAACTAGAAAAGTATGTGTTATCACACATTCAAACCATCCGTATATACCAGCGGAACATTACAAAGAACATTGAAACACAAACTGAAAAGGATTGAATCAACAGTTAACGACACCACGGGTATAAGGTATGTAGAACAGTCATTATGTCTGTATATGTAGTACCTTTCTATAGTATTTAAAGTGTACGCAATCCATATAGTGGAAACAGTTATCTTGTAGAGATGTATTGTTGAGCATAGTAATGCTTGTAGTATTTGTGTGTACTGCTGTAGGTCATAAGGCAATCACTGCATACACCACAAGGGATGCTATATAAGGGCTTTGAACAGAAATACTCCTCACCAGCCGATGTCAGTGGCAGGTCTGGTCCAACAAGTATGTGCTATATCAGGGGATAGTATATGTTGATATATTGTAACTGTAGCCATATGTATGGGTGTATTACAGAGAATAACATGTGGAATATTGTGCCAGTAACTGTGTAATGTACAGTATTGTAGGCATATATGTATTACAAGCTACATAGCATTACTGTAATGTTAGGTAAACATTAGTTATGTCAATTGGCATTTACAATACACAATAACAGGATACATATGTATTTTAGTCAGCCAACAGTTTATCAGCATGATAGCAAAGTAAAATGGAAGAGCTATTTAACTATCCGTGCACATAAGACATGTAATGTGTGCAAAGGTAGGTACTAGGCTGTCTTATCAAGGGTATTTGCAGAGCCACTGCAGTGATCCCCGGGGTACATGTCTGTCTCCCATCCACACGTCAAGGTTTCCTGTGAAGAGTACTAGTGAGGGGCCCTGCCTGATGTACATTGGAATCATGTTCCAAAGCATGGGGAGTATCCGGGTCAGGAATCGATCCATCCAGCACGTCCTACTCATTGTTGTGGTTAGGTGTATATCCCTAGAGCATGTGGTTCTCAGGGGCCTCTGTTTAGGTGGAGCATATCCAGAAATACAGGTTTGGACATGTGCCTTGTATGTCAAGCAGAGATCACCTGTGAGTATCTGATATGCAACTGAGTACAGCTGGAGTTTCTTAGGTTGGGCTGCATAGGTCATCTGTTTGAGGTCAGTAATCCTCTTGGTGTGGTACTGGTGTGGTCTCCCAAGCTGTTGCAGTTGTCTTGTAAGGTATATCCCAAATGGGGTGTTGTATCCTTTAATGGGTCTAATATGTCATGAGTAGAGTCACAATGGCCCCTCTGATATGGATGCGAACCCATTAGAGATTAGGGGGGCCATGTAGAAGGATATTCTAACTACCTTGTCATTATGGGTATCGAAGGAGAGATTGCTATCTACTGGGGTTCCCGGATCCCTTATTACCTTTTCTGTATGTAGGGGACTAGCACCTATGTGGTAGTCCATGGGTAATTAGTTATATCCAAAGGGGATGACTATGCACTTTTAGGTAACAGCTGGGGAAACAAATATGTCCCCTAGTTTGCAGTCGTCTGCAAACCTTTGAAGCCAAAGCCCTCCTGTGCTTGTCTGTACATCAGAGAAGTATATACCGAACATGAGAGGTCCTAGGGTTGAGCCCTGGGGGATGCCACTTGTAACTGGTATACAGTCAGACCTAGGGTATGCAACTCCCACTGTGTGGGTTCTGTCCGTGAGCCACTTTGCAAACCATCACATGACGTAGGGGTTAATGTTCAGGTGGATGGGTATGTTGATAA
Organism: Protopterus annectens; assembly: GCF_019279795.1. Classification (NCBI taxonomy): domain Eukaryota; kingdom Metazoa; phylum Chordata; order Ceratodontiformes; family Protopteridae; genus Protopterus; species Protopterus annectens. The sequence continues at coordinate 1,718,505,552 of NC_056726.1, forward strand.
TACCAGAAGGAGGAATGGTGTTGAAAGCCTATGAAAGATCTAGGTAGGCTGTGTGGACCTCCTTACCCTCATCTAATGCCTTGGTAACTGTCTCTAAGAAGTCCACCAGGTTTAGGAGACATGGTCCACCCTTAACAATGCCAAACAGGGAGGCGTCAAAGGTTTGGAGGTAGCCAATGTCTCTGTGACTGTGATCCATGATGTGCACCATAGCCTTGCAGACCAGGCTAGTCAGGCCTATAGGGAAATAGGTCCTGTGGTCCATTGTGGCGCCACCTTTGTGGAGTGGGATAACTGTTGCTGTGCGCCATTCAGGGGGCACTATGCCTGATGTGATTCTATTATTGAACATGGTGCGTAGTTGGGGAGACAGTATGTTCTGATGTTCTTGTAAAACACAACCTGGGATGTTGCCTGGTCCCATGGATGCTGTGATATTGCCTTTAGAGTGTGTAGCTTTGAGATGGATCTGCCAGGATGTTGCCAATATCAATTGTTTCTGTAATGTTCGTGCCTTTGTGCTGTAACTCAGAACAGAGCTGGTTGTTGACATCAAGATATGTGACATAGTTATAGAATGCTTTGTGGTTGTTGTTGGTATTAGTTGCATTTTAGTTTTTGTAGCTAGCTTTGGAGGATCTTATAAGGGATCTCACCTTCTTACTGAGGCTGACCAGGGAGCTCCTCCGCGCATGGGATTGTACTCTCATTTGCAACAGTGTCTTCCTCCTGTAGTACATTTTGTTTATGGCAGGGGACCACCAGATTGGTTTCGTTAATTAGGAGTATAGCATCCTGGTTCTGTTTGGGATAGCACAAGCCATGCATTTGTGTAAGTGCTTATAGAGTGCATTTGTGTAGGATTCAGCAGTTGTAACAGTACTGTCCATCTGCATGGGTGTCATGATGTCCACCACGTCTGCCTTAAGAAGCATGCAGTTGGCCTTGTAGACATATTATACTGTGATTCCTTTAATGGGGGGTGGGTGCAGGATGTGGATATCAACTGTGTTCAGCACATGGTCTGATCAGACCAACGAGGAGTTGGCTTCAGGTGTGGAGCACCAATCACTCATGTAGGTAATGTCTAGGTCTAGGATATTGTTGCCCCTGTTGGGTGTGTGGATATGTTGAGTCAGGGCATTGGTGTTTATGAATTCCAGAAACCATTGAGCTAATGTGCTGGTACACGAGTAGTCTTCCCAGTTAATGGTGGAGTAGATTCAGTGAGACTTATGTGATGAGTGTGGTGTTGTGTTAATGTGTACCTTCTCCACATGACAGTCAGGGTCATGCATGGTTGGAGAGACCTTTACCTCCAGTTTGGCTAGATGAGTGCATCTCCCACAGGTTGTAGTGTTGGGTGGTAGGTGGAGAGGCTTGTCTGTGTACATGAGGCAATGTGTACATTGCCTCAAGATGTCCAGATTCATCAGATAGATAGGTGTGAACACTGGCAGTTGACTCTTGGACATGCCTGAATATAGAACTACATTCACCTAGATAAGTGAGGAAAGAGAGTACAAGAGCTAAATTACTCTAGGAAAGTGAGAAAAGTATGTACAAAACCTGCTCACCCTTACATCTAGGTAATGAGGAAGATTGAGTGCTATAGTAATTATTAGCTGACGTAGTGCTTACAAGTCCTGAACAAGTGCTTAGCATGAATAAGCAATCCAGATAGGGTCTTGGATAACATAAACACACACACCCCTCCCCCCAACTGGTACACAAGCATATATCCATGTACACCACAGGGCCCCTGTACCCACAACTATGCAGGTACAAGCTGCACTCAGGCTGCATGAGACCTGTCCACATCACAGGTTGTATCATACACATATGGCAAAACAAGATGCTCTCCACGTACACATCATGTAAAACATAGCTCCATGTCAGGTTGTGTACATACTGAATGGTGCACACCAACAGGTATCACAACCCACAAAGGGGGAGACACCACTGATAATGGGAAGTACTTTATTATACTACCCTGCTGAGTCTGGTCTGGACGGCCATGAACCTTGATCAATTAAGTGATATCAGCAGTACAGATGTAGATGACAGTTTGGTTGATGTCACACTGCATATCATAACCTTGCCAGGTCATAGGACATCATCACCCATACTGTGTACCACCTACACTTAGTATACTAGATGTACATTCCTATGTCACAGGAGTGTTTTGCAACAGGACTGCTGGCAGAACCAACACTACAGAAGGTGTCTGAATAATACATGATCATCACACCAGTGGCAGCTACAGTATGTTAGGGTTAATGAATTTTATTCCCCCTCATTGTAGTCCATACCTCACAGACAAACAGAAGGTATCTGCCTATTGAAGTATGCAAATGACTATGACCTAGGAGCAATAGCTGACTCAGGAGTGTTGTGGACAACATACAGAAGGGGCTTTGTGGGTGAGATGTGTGTGACATATGGCCACAATCTGACAGCTACATATTGCATTGTCACCCCTATGTTAATAACCCTGTACCCATGAACTACCACCTAGACAGTGGTCAACATAATGGACACTTGTGTGTAAAGGATGCAGCTGGGCAGTTGTCTTTCCTGTGATAGCTACATCACCATACCTGTCAGGTAGTCATATGTGGCAACCCTAATATTGATAGGGTGCCATTCATGAATATAGAGATCATTGTCCAGCCATACACAACACTCAAGTGACCCATATCAGATCACATATTTCCTTTAAGGGATATTGGCCATGTGTAGATGGCATACACCAGCCTTCCCATTCCCCATCTCCACTATGTAGCATGATGTATACCCTAAATAAATCCATGCCCAATCCAGTGATGTTGGACATGCTACACGTACTCATCCTGATCTCGAACACATACTTCATGGACATCCACCTTCCACATGCTGGACAGATCCTTGTCCCATACACTTGACATAGTCCTGCCATACTATGCATTCCTGTCCGTCAAAGCTGCACATCGCTCCCCTCTCAGACATGGTGTGATGATCGCATGGTAACGCATGGTATATGTATCATTAACCCTGTGGATCAGTAATGTGGAACTGCTCCACCTGGCCCCACAGACCTGCCTGTCGGCTACTGCCAGGTAACCTTTCATCCTAGATTCATACATGGCCCATGGCATATAGCCCACTAGTTGACTTTGACTGTACATGCTATAGTTGCTATCCATCCCTGCAAATACCATCTGGCTAGCCAGTGTCCCATGTGCATCACATGTGCAACACAGGTGATACATGGCAGGATGTTGAATCACTATACAGTGCCATGTAGATGTATATGGTAGAACACACATATGTAAAACCTTATGTGAGCATGTCTGCAGGGTCACAGGTCATGTCTGTTAAGGCAGTGTAAGTCCTTATATGTGACATATACACAGCATCAAGGTCAACTGCAATAATGTGGACACATCCAGCCATGTGCTGATAGGTAGGAACACCAGTACAGGCAAACAGACATGCCCACATCAAGACAGCAACCACATGGAGTATGAGCAATGTAATCAGGTGACACACACATATATGGTGATAATATCCACTCAACATTGAGTGTCACATGTGTGTGACACAAACACGTCAGTGTCATGTAGGTTTGCAAATACAACTCTTTAAACTTAATTAATGTGATACACATATATGCTCAGCTGTAGCTCTGTATGTCTCTGTGAGTTACTGTGACCTGTCTCCAACATTATGTCTTCCAGGTATGCCGCGTGCAAGGCTACCCCCTTTTACCCGCTTGGAGGATGAGGCCCTCATCCCATACCTACTCAACAATCATGATATCCTGTTCAGCCATGTGCCACAGGATGCACAGCAGCGGGATGGCCTGTAGATGGAACTTCGTAGGAGGGTTAATGATGTGGGTTGCTACAACCGCACATACCAGCAGGTGCGTAGACACTGTACAGACCTCATTAGATGGGTGAAACAGCTTGCGAATGCAATCACCAGGGAACAAGGTGCAGCAGGTGATTGACCACCAATCCAACCCCCACTCACACGTACCCAGGAGCTACTGGCCAACCTGGGGACAACTGCAGAACCACATCCACAAGCCTTAGCCAATATTATGGAGTTGGGTGTCTCTCAACCACTGAGCCTGGAGTTGCCTGGTAAGTCATTACTGCACCTATAACAACTATATTCCATATAGTTGCATGTGTCACTGTACAATATGTAATGTAACATCATATGCAAGGCATGTATACACATATGCCACATACTATAGTATGATACTCTTTGTATGTACACATGCGCATACACCATAGTATAGTCTAATGTACTGGTGTATGTGTTATGCACATTGCACCCTGTAGCCTTTCTACAGGGGTGGATTATGCTCATACTGCTGTGTTACTCCTATTTAGGTACCTCTGGCGTTCAACTGTGACAGCAGCCTGTTACAGGTGAGAGTGTTATTATTTATCAGGAACCATAATGCACAAATCTATCTGCCATGTGGCCATTTACAACATGTCCACATAATGTATGGTCCTGTCACAATATACAGGTTGGACCTGCAATGCATCACAATGACTACTCATGTGCAACACTTGCAAACTATGTGAATCATCTCACCGACATGAATCTTCACAAACTGTCATTGCCAGATGTGTGGACAGCTGTGCATACAATGGTGGAGGTGCTGTTCACTTTAGGGACGTACTACAGATCAGATCTATACATGTGGTGAATACAAACAGTATTACACAGTGGTCTGGAGTATGGCCAGCACACAGGATTCACCTGTGTGGATCATAGCCCTGCTATGAATGTCACACAATGTGATGTGCTATCTTGACATGTCCATGAAATCTATTGGCCTGGCTGCTACACTGCCTACCTAACCTGAAAACATATCCCACATACCACCCTTTATCTGCATAACCGTGTTGTCAGTGGAGCATATATGTCACATGGGCCAACACAGACATGTGAAATAGATGCCCATCACAATAATTTGGACAACACATGTACACACATGGCCATGGAGGATAGCCAGAGACATGGAGCAACACACACAGTAGATGTGTTGTGCTTGTGTGTACACCCTGTCGTACAATGGCTACACATGGTTCAACCATGGCCTTTGCATAATGGTCATATTGTAGATGTGGAACACTAGACATCCTACAGGCCTGTGCACATCTTGTGTAGGCGTAACATCAATCCACCACATAAGATGTGTTGAACATCTTGAGGGTGTTGTGACATGACAGCAGTCACTTGTACAGTATCCACATCAGGCCACAGATACAGTACATTCCCATTGCTGGTGTTGGACATCAATGTCATACTAGCTCCTCGTGTGTGTGTGTGTGTGTGTGTGTGTGTGTGTGTGTGTGTGTGTGTGTGTGTGTGTGTGTGTGTGTGTGTGTGTGTGTGTGTGTGTGTGTGTGTGTGTGTGTGTGTGTGTGTGTGTACGCGCTCACTTTTACTCAAGTGCTAAGGTAACAACTACATGTCATGTCATGTGGGGCATGGTGTACCGATGTGTTCACCGTGTCTGGCCATAGTTGCCAGGCAGCAGCAATATGGTTGCAGATGTGCAGGGGTGTCATCCGTATACCCATCAGTGACCTGTGTCACAACTTCCACATCATGGTTTAGTGTGTATACACCTCAGTGACGTGGGTCACATTCCACAGTATATATGTATTGTATCTGAACACAGTCATGGCTATGAACCCTGTTTGTAACTCAAACTGTATAGCACTAGATACGCCTCATGATTCCCTGCAATGGCCATGCACATCAGCTAAATGTGCAGTATATCTGTAGGGCAGACAGACAACACTGCATTGGTACACCATTGCCCCACTGTATATTTGACAGTACACCATAGTCTTAAACATGTATGCATGTCATTGCACACGTCAGCAGATCACATGTCATAATACATGTGATTATCAAGGTCATATGCCACACATCAGGCAGGTGTACTGTTAACCTGTGCTGCTCCACATGGTGTAACACAGGTATGTATGCTAACTACTACTATGATTGTGTAATTTGCATGCCGTCTGCTATGACACATGCATGCTGTTGTGTGCAACCCAGAGATGTATAATAATTACCACTATTATTGTCTACGCTGCATGCTGTCTGCCGTATTACATGCATGTTGCATGCCTTCTGTCATATCACATGCGTGTGTGTCTGTGTGTGTGCCTATTGTATAGATTGTAATGTACAGTTGTTGTCTGCCCTCACAGGTGATGTAGGTGCATTGCCCTCCTGTGGTACATCTGATGTTAGTGTCCCCACAGACTCTAGCAGTGATGATGAATGTATGATTGAGACACAGGCAGAGTTGTCAGGGGCTGAAACTGTGCCATTGGTTGCCATTCCATCTTCATCCCTGCACACAGATCCCATACCTGCACATACCCCATCACCAGTGGCCATAGAGGAAGGACAGTTGGCACGTGGTAGCTTGGAACAGGAAAGTGTGGGGGCTATGGAAGGTGTGCCTGCACACCATGGTGTCAGCCAAATGACTTGGTGGTGCCCCACACAGGCACGTGGCCAGTGCTGCTCGTAGGAGGATCTCTGGCCAAAATGCTCCTGCATGACAGAGCGCAGCAGCTGGTGTCACCAGATGCATGTTTCAGGCTGTAATGGAGGCACAGGCACGTGCTGAATGGCGCAACAGAGATGATCAGAGGCTACAGTGGGCTGCTGTCTGTTCTTTAAACAACAACATCCAGGCAATGATAAATGCTCAACAGCAGATTGCTGAAGCTTTGGATAGATGGTTGGGTGACATGGTTGGAGTCCTTGACCATGGCATGACAATCCGTGAGCGTGAGCTGTCTGTGTTGGAACATCTGCTAGGAGTGAGTCATCGGGCACGTGGACGTAGGCCTGCTACATCACCTGTGTCAGGTCTACGTGTACGAGTGAGCTCACATGCCCACTCCCATAGTGGCAGTAGAAGCAGCAGTGCATCTGGTGCTGTGCTGTCCACACCACGACACAGCAGGCCACATGCATGTGGCCCGGGATGGTCCCAACAGGGACACAGTTCCAGTGGACAAGTGACATCAGACAGTACCCGATCTGCACCTCTGCCTGGTAGTGCCTGTGCAACCCCTGGCAGGCACAGGTCACATGACTGTGGCCGGACACCGTGAACTGTAAAACCTCAATTGTACAGTCTGCAGCTGTCAATAATACCCCTGTGTAGGCCAGACACATGGGAGAACTGTGTGCATATATCCACGCACACACTGGAAACATATGCAGGGCACCGCAACACACACATGCATAACATCCACACACGCCCAATTAGATCAAAGGCCCAAACCCACACACATGATGTCATCCAATGGTGCAGCCTAGGCCTCTGGCAAACATTAACACCCTGTGCATATGATGATGCATGTGCCGCATCCCTGACATCCACACCATCTGTGCTGGGACATGCTCATATGGTCTGATGCACAGGGTGAAGAGACTAGGAAGATACGTGTAGGTTACAATTGTTGAGGACTGTTGACAGGCAGCAGATATACCATGTAGTACAGGTGTACAATACTGTTAACAGTATGTGTCTTGTGTAACAACAGTAACTGCATGTTGGTCATGTTGTTCTGCTATCCTTCTTCAGGTCTAATTGCATGTGCTGGTGGATGTCAGTGTTTGCAGTTAGTGTCCCATATGTCAATGTGGACTACTCACAGGTATGTATGAATATACCAACAAGCACCATGTAGCTGCCACATACCAGTGAGAATGTCCCATGTTACAAACACGTCTACCGTTCCAAGAGCATGATAGCTGTGTATTAAGCTACTGTGGCCACAGACGTGACATCCATAAAGGGTGACATCACAGGTCCAGTTACATGGAGTGGTGAGGTAAGAGAGTGGTCTAGCTGATTACAATGGTAGAGGCCAGTGAGAAGTGTGATGCCTCATTGAGAATCAGTAATACACATTCCCATGACAGGATGCCAACACACAACTGCACCCACACACTCAGGTATTGACAAACATGTATTCAGTGACACAGTAACACACCCACACACTCACGTATTCACCGACACAGTAACACACACTTGCACCCAGTTGCTACTGGTGGGATGAGGACCCCTGCCTATGTGCAAATCATCATTACAGTACTGTGCACCTACATGACACACCACAGAGAATACACATGTACAGGTAGTCAGTACAGCCTAAGATCAGGAACATCAACATGGATAGTAGAATGCATTGCCTGGATGGTGGGAGTGGTCTTATCAGTTCAGTATGGTAACATACATCCTCACCCCAGGGACCAGTTAGCCCTACATACACACAATGTGGCATTCAGTAATTAATACACCTATGTCATGCACATACAAATACCTCACCTGTGTGAGATACACACCCCTGCCTATGTCCTGCTTTCTACATTGCAGTCTGCACAGATATGTACACTAGTGTACAGGAGAGTGAGTAACAATTGAGATGTATTGCCCACAATACGTGACATATATGGACACACACGCAACCGCACATGCCAGTACTGTGAATCTCAGACCTGCCTAGCTCATGTTATGTATGTCAGACATGCAACAGTATTGCATGTGTTACAAACTATACTGATGCTTCCTGTGGCAACAGTGCTGATATATGCACTAGGAATGTCATATCTATTAACAGGTGTCAAGTGATTTACCTTCACTGTCACCCTGACCGCTGTCTAAGTTGTGTGTTATGTCCTTCAATTAACAAAACCGTTGCTTACATGTTACACAGGGTATTGTAAGACCACTTGTGACACACCTGTGAGCTGTCCACAGCAAACATCCATCTGCAAAGATACCCCACCACTTAGTTATTTCCACACATCTGTCCATACCTGTGGTGCATCTTTCTGTACATTCAGCATATCACCATATACAGTTGGCAATGTTGAGGCTGCATTGCAACTGCATGATGTACTAGGATACGTCACCTGCATACATCAGCAACTGCACACACATGCTATCTGAACACACAACACTATGTGTACAGGTGTGTAGGTCCTACAATCCTAACATTTGGTCATGTTTGTAGGCATTGCAATTGGTGGATATGTGTAATGACATACATGACACATGGACTGTTGTATGATATGGGTGACCAGTACAGAGGGGATGTTACCCCTGTCAACATTGATATCACACCTTATGTACTGTTAGCATTCAGCAGCCATGGACCTACATTCCATGTGCATGTGTGTAATGGCTGTAGCCACCTGTTTGCACAAAGGATAACAACAGTTATTCTATTTACAGGTATGTTGTGTGTGTGGCATGTACATACCCAAGGCAGGTACATGTATGTCATATCCATACATGAGGGTATGTACTGGTGTACAGCAACAGTCACCTGCTAATGGTGGAAGGTACCGAGGGCCCCTGGTATGTGTACAGCTGACCTGATCACAGACAGTGGTATCATTGCATTGCATAACACATATGCAGCTGTGTCAGTGCATGTGTACTCTCTACAGTTTATGTAGAGCTTAGTACAGTACACAGGTCAAGGGTCACATGGTGGTGTACTCTTCTATGTCATACAACATGTATGGTTGCGTGTTGGTGGTCCGAGGGCATGGTGGTGCCTGAAGTTTACATCCTAGAATGCAGCATGTGACACTGTGTCCTGCACATGGCTCATCTGTGATGCCTTTCATGGGTGGACCAGTCAGTACATGTGAGTGGCCTTTATGTATGTGGGTACACCACCTGGAGTGGTCCGTACCTGTGTTATGGCCCACATGTCTGGTTCTGAGGTATATGGTGGTAGTGCTAGGTTCTGAGGTATATGGTGGTAGTGCTATTGTGCACTACAGAGCCATCAGCCAGGTGTTCCTCACTGCACAGATGTCAGTACTCCCCATTGTTGGATCTACAGTGACCAGCTGTGAATATGGATGCTACAAAACTAGCACTGGTAAGCAGAAGAAAACAATGCAGTTGTCCTGTAGGTGTATGGGAGTTAACCTGTGTTTAGGACATTTGCCTTGGAATGGCACTGTATGGGCGGATGCGACTTGGGTAATATCCACACTCCCTTGTATCATGGATGCAAGTGATATCTAACAAAGGCCTGCCTATCAGCCATGTCATCCCAGAATGACAGCTGATGTTATGTAAAAGACCGGTGTCAAATATATGTAGAGCAGAATTCCTGCTAACAATGACAACTACTAACACTAGAGCCAATTACAATGTGTTCTTTACGGCTACTTGTAATAGCATGGCCACTGTGGCCCTCTGTGTTTAGCATCAGGTGCATCCCAGTCAGCCCTGTGCTACTAGGAGTATGAGCATGCCCAGTATATCCTTATGTAGATGGACACATAGTAGTGCATTCCAACCAGCCCTGTGCTACTAAGTGTATGAGCATGCCCAGTATATCCTTGTGTAGATGGACACATAGTGCATTCCGAACAGCCCTGTGCTACTAAGTGTGTAAGCATGCCCAGTGACACCTTGTGTCGGTTATATGCCTCTGTGTATGGGAATGGCCATTGTAACCCTGTATAGTGGTAGTAGTCGTCCATTCCACAGATGGGCATACTCCAGGTCAGGATGGATTCCAACTCTAAACACACAGGTTCACAGGTATGTACATCTTAACTGTCAGCATCCCTCTTGATGTCTGCATTCCCAGTCATAATGACAGCCTTGACATGTGTAGTCTGTGTGTTGCGATTCGTAAGTATGTAGCATTGTAATAGTAATCTGTAAATAGGCAGGTGTTCCGTACCCGCCACTTGCGTGTGTGTGTATGTATATGTCTGTCCCCATTTCCCAGTAGACTCTAAATTGCTTTTAGACTGCCCACACTCCATACATTTCTTATACCCACTGTTAGCAAGGCAGATGATGTCACCCATTTACAAATACACCTCTGGGAGTGCTGTGTTTCTGTAATCTCAGTAGTGCATTCTGTAACTGCGTAATGCTGTAGTGTAATAAAGTAGTTAGGTCAGTGTTCTAGTCCCACACTTGCCGTGTGTGTGTGTGTGTGTGTGTGTGTGTGTGTGTGTGTGTCCCCGTTTGCCTGAGGACTGAGTAATGCTTTAATACTGCTCACTCTCCATACATTTCTTATACCCACCATTAGCAAGGCAGATGATGTCACCCATCTACAAATACACCTCTGAGAGTGGTGTGTCCCAGTAATTTTGGTAGCACGTTCTGTAACTGCGAAATGCTGTAGTGTAAGAAAGTAGTTAGGTAGGTGTTCTAGTCCCACACCTGCTGTGTGTATGTGTGTGTGTCCCCATTTGCCTGAGGACTGAGTAATGCTTTTATACTGCTCACACTCCCTACATTTCTTATACCCACCATTATCAAGGCCGATGATGTCACCCATTTACAAATACCCCTCTGGGAGTGCTGTGTCGCAGCAATCTTGGTAGCGCATTCTGTAACTGCGGAATGTTGTAGTGTAGTAAAGTAGTTAAGTCAGTGGTCTAATTCCAGACATGCCAACTGTGTGTGTGTGTGTGTGTGTGTGTGTGTGTGTGTGTGTGTGTGTGTGTGTGTGTGTGTGTGTGTGTGTGTGCCTGCGTGAGGCAAGTACAGTGCTTTGTAGTAGTCGCCGTAGTGCATGTCCTAAATGCGTGTTGCTACAGTGTGATATGGTAGAGGTTTGTATACAGGACATGGCAAGTGTGTGTTTCCCTATCAGAGCCTGTGTAGAGGTGGCCATGATTGTCTTACCATTGGACATGTTTGGGAGTGGGTTTTGTAGTTTTCCTATATAGTATCCATCTTATGACACATTGGCCACCTCACGAGGAATACAGCTGTCAGTCAGCCACGGCACTCTGTTGGCAAGCCATACTCATACATCTGGCAAAAGGGCTGGCGAACTAAGTATGCAGCCCTACTAGTACCCAGTATATGTCCCGCACCCATGTGCCATGCACATACAACCTTGCCTAGGATATCCCACTATGTTGCTAGTAACATGCACATTGAGGACAGATAGTAGGCATGATGTGACTGCAGCGGCCTGCAGAGGACATGGCACCCTGTAGAGCGGTACAATAGGCACGTATATGCGGACACTGTGCCTTCACTATGTTCCACACTGAATGGCTGCAACATATGTGGTGCCATCAAATATGATCCACTAAGGCCAAACAATGCTGTACACATGTGCCCTGTATGGACCCATGCCACTAACACCATGGAATACCTGTATCATTCTATCCATGCAGGTGCAGGGCCGACCTGCTCACTATAAGCAGGTTTCACCACACCAGGCCAGTATTGGCACATCGGGGTATAACAGGCTGTGTACACTACATGTGTCTGCCAAATCAGGTACACCTTTACATGTCGCTGTACAGTATTGTGGGACATGCACATCCCAGGCAATGTCCATGTGAAGGACTATCAAACACGGACATGGCATGCATTGCAAAGCTATGGCCCTGCACATTGGTAACCAAGTTGTCAGGCCAGATAATGCAGTATCCATCTGTGTGGGACATTGCACTGCACACCATTGTCAGGTGACACAATGGCAAGGATTACCACTCACCCAGCCTTGTACAGCCATCTTGCAAAGCCAAACACTACACACCCATGGAGCAATGCATACCTGCATGCCAGTACTGGCACCCTGTGTCTGCATGTGGGTTGTGATGCTCCCAACCACAGTCACTCTCAGTATAAACCTTGTTGGCATACCAGCAGTTGACAAGCACTTTCACATGCCCTAGCCCATAGAACCTTCAGATATCCCCTGTGGTGCATGTGGTCCTGTGCATTACTGCGGTGTGGCAAACTAAGTAGTTACATTGTGTATTTGCTGCCCTGGCAAAGGTGTCAATGTGTGTCCGTTAGAGTGTGGTTGTGGTGACAATGGCATCCGTTCATGTGGACTGACGTGTGCCACACCTATTGTATGTCTACTATATCTGTTGCAGATGGCACTCACTCACCTACACACATGTTCTTACAGCACAGCAACTTGTCGCCTTTGTGGCACATGTAGTAATGTCATGCACATGTAACAGTAATGAGTAGTCAGGGGTTTGCCCCAGTACTATTCAGCATGTGGCAGATGATGCTTATGGTTAAGTCTACAAGCCCTTCCCTGGTGTACATTGTCTGTCCCACACACACACTCTCTGGTGGTTGTGAAGGTGTACACCTGCACAGCAGCAGCATGTGTATTGTAAGAGATGGAAATGGTCAGGTGATGGCCTCTGCACCTATTGCAGTTCTCCTCTAGCTGATTGCATGTGGTACAGCTGTGACGGTGTTCCCATAGCCATCTGCATGATAAACACAGTACACTATCTAGGGAAACATGTTATTATCTGGCCATGACAGTCGCTGTGAGTGGTACCTGGGTGTGATGTTCTGACACGGCATTGCAGATGATATCTGGATGTACCTCAATCATTTTCCACAGGGGGAAATATCCTAATGACAGGAGGGTGATGTGTCACACAACTACAGCATGTAAGTGTAGCTATGCTGCATTGAGACTACTGCCTGTTTAATATGTGTGTGGTAATGGCTATTCTGCATGTTATAATACAGACATGACAGTACTCTGTTCATGAGAGAACCCCATCTGTAGGGCCATCTGTGAACTGGTCAGTGTGTGCAACCATTTGTTTCCTGTGTTACACACTGAACACACTTCTGTGCACAGCAGAAAAATGGTGTGAGGATTGCAGACAGTACATGATGATAGGGATGTGTTACTGCCATTGCATCCCTGACTGGACATGTGTTACATGAGACAGTGTTATGACTGACACTGTGTAGGATTCCCATTGACAAGCCAATGATGGGCAACTGTTCATAGCTGCGATCACACATCTACTACACATTGTACAGTTGGCATGCAGTTTATATGCATGTGTTGTGCTCCCTCTGCAAATGTATATTATCTGTTATGTTGGATTGCTGGTGATATCTATGCATACTGTTGTAGGTGATCCTGTATGCTGTTGTCTATCACTAAGCCATATGTGGGTTTAAAATGCAACACCATAGGCTAAATGGGTTGGTAGGTCCCGGCAAATCCTCCTGTCCCACTTCAGCTGACCATGGCACCAGGAACTAGCACATCTGGGGCCCAGCCATTAACATCAACCTCTGTTGGCTCTGCACTACCTTCTGGTGGTACCACCACTGAGGATGGAGCATGTCCCCCTTGGGAGTGGGACCAGACAGGTACATATCTGCTCCTGTGCGGTCCCAGACGTGTTGCATTTGTAGCTCCCTAAGGGGTTACGAAGCCAGATATGCCAGTTCAAGTGTAGAGTGTCACATTTACAGGGTGATGCTGCCCCTCCTGGACAGCCCCCAGCACTGCCTCCTTTGCAGCTGTGTAGGTGCAGTGGCAGGGGACCTCCGTCCCACTGTTCCCATGGGCTTTTGAATGCCGAAGACCCATCCCCATCCAAGGTGTATCCCCCCCCACATGTGTCATATACCAACCCTGTATGCTGTCATTTCTGTGCTCCTACCTATCCTCCAAGGCCATACCTACACTCCTTCCCCAACATCTGACCCTCACCTATGGACACGTAAGGCCATTTGGCTCCTAGGACACTATCCGCCCTATACATAGCTGTCCATCACACACATGTGCCCACTGGACACATGAAACCCTTGCAATATGCATCATAACATACTACTGTTATCCTCACCCCTGTCCCTCAGGCACACAATCCTGGTATGCACATCACTTCTACATGGTCCAGGTACACGTGAGGAGGACAACTCCATTGTACACAAAACACTAACGGCCCCTCTATGGTTACCCCATTTACCTTTATCATGATGATGATGTTGCACACAGCACATTGCAGGAGTACTGTTCACACATAATGATTGGACAGGTACTGTTGTGTTAATGTACATTACATGCACAGAGAGATGTATATGGCCAATGTACAACTCTTTGCGTGTATGACTGACACATGTCTGTCTGAGGGAGTCTTGTGATCACATAGAGCAACACCACTACATAATACAGGCGTCGCTGGTGTTTCCCGTTTCATTCATTTGTAATGCTTTGTTGCCACATGGTATGTTCCTGATACATCTCTATATATGTATGTACCTATATGTTGGACATAAACACTCACATGTACATCTACATGATGGGATACATTCCTATACTGTTGAATGACTATGCTGTATGATATCCTCTGGTTACAGCCTCTTATGCTTGATTAGCCTCTACATTGCTTATCCAGTGCAATACTCGCATACTGGTAGCCAAACACACTTACACCCACTCGATCCCACACTTGTTAATGCACTGACATTGGTGCTTGCATCTGTCACTCACACCCTGGGTGTGAGCGAGGACCACAATATTACCTTGTGATGCCTATTACATTGGACAACATGACTACAGTATCGGGATTGGCCGCTCATTAGGCGACAGCATCGCGTTCGACTGTACGGAATCAGTGGCCTGTCCAGTGACACAATCATATTTGTGTGTACCTCATACAATGTGCTCCCACCTTGTGATGTCTATTACATCGGAATACATGAATACTGTATCGGGAACAGCTGCCTATTAGGTGACGACATGGTGTTAGACTGTATGGAATCAGCGGCCTGTCCGGTGAATCATTCATATTTCTGTGTTCCTCTTACAATCTGCTCCCACTTTTTGATGCCTATCACATCGGACTACATGGCTACAGTCATAGCCGGCCTTAGGCATAGGCCAACTAAGCGGCCACCTAGGGCAACACTTTAGTGGGGGCACTTTACCAGTATTTATTTGGTGTAGGTAGACCAGGATGGGGGCACTGGGTGGTGTGGTGGGGGGTGCTGTTGTGCCCTCTGCCTAGGGCACCAGTTGACCTAAGACCACTCCTGACTACAGTATCGGGAATGGCTGCCCATTAGGTGACGGCATGGCATTTGACTGTACGAAATAAGCGGCCTGTCCGGTGAATCATTCATATTTGTGTGTTCCTCTTGCAATCTGCTCCCACCTTGCAATGCCTATCACATCGGACTACATGACTACAGTATCGGGAATGGCTGCCCATTAGGCGACGGCATGGCATTCGACTGTACGGAATCAGCAGCCTGTCCAGTGAATTAATCATATCTGTGTGTTCCGCATACACTCTGCTCCCATCTGGCTGATACATGGGAACTGAGACCCTGCATTACAAACTAGTAGTTGGGTTGTGGTAGCCGCATCCGTCAGATGGGTCATGCTACCGCATACCTATTATAGGTTTGCCACCTTCTCATTTGGCCAAGGTAGGACTTTAGGGTTACCACCTGTCCCACTTTGCGAGGGACACTGCGAAAATAACCAAAACATAGCACATGTCCAGATTACAGGACATTATTATATTCTACATTTCATTAATAATTGCATACAACAGTTATTTTATATATGACACTTCTATATGTTATGTGAAGTAGCATAAGCAATTCAAATGCAACTAGATTAAGCTTTTATTTGTGCAGATAAGTGTAATCCTGTACTATGCACGGCTGTAGGTATGTTTAGTCCTGGAATGTCTGACATTTCTACAGAACATGTCCCACTCCGGCCATTTGGAAAGGTGGCAACCCTATAGGACCTGTATGTAGAGATGTCAGACTTTGCAGGGCAACACACCCACAGCCAGTAGAAAGGAGAGTACTTCACTGTTTTGCCTAAATAAAAGGTTACTCTTGTAGCATTATTGTTTTATGCTACTACTACAGACAATATAGGCACTCTTTGCCCTAAATCACAGGACATTTGCCTTAATTACAGTTATTATGCAGGTCACAACTGCCCAAAGGGGAGTGTCCATCGTAAAGGTGGACAGCTGGTAACCCCAACCCTATTATTCTATCAACTTTCTAAGGTAGTCGGCAGAACATGCGCTTTCTCTCATTATCAGACCTCTCATACGAATGGGGAAGAATTAACACTGAATCAGGGACACTGCATAATGACCTCAGGGACACATTTAGAAGGTAGGTGCTATTAACCTGACACATTGACGGACACAGAGCACATATGTATTCATACACATTGTCTGAGGTACATGCAATTTATGACTCTTACATGTTGCCATTATTCATTACGTGTATTCCGCCACCTTTCCTCCTAATATCAGTAGTTCTAGGAGGGTTTAGTTGGGACTGTGTTAGATTCTGATTCATAATCATGGATGTCCTTGGTAATCGGGAACAGTTCAATGATATGATCCCTATGTGTTCCCCCAATGGTTTACGGACTGTCCAGTAGATGTGCTCTTAAGGTTTGGGAGGTATGGGTGTCTGCTATACCCACATCGGAATATAACTTACAACCACGGGGTGGTCCTAATACATGTCTGCCAGCCAACACTTGCACGTCTAGCCCCATAATCACATACCCATAATTCCCCCATCTGCCACTACTCTACAGCACTCATTCTTACTGTGGGTGCAGGTGGACGCAGGTGGAATATGAACACACCCCTACACACTGCCCACTCTCCCCATGTCAGGACACATGTCATACATTGTGTCAACCCATGTGTTATCAGGCTTGCACAACCTACTGTTCTATGTACAGCTACATCCTGGTCGTAATAGTGTTACCCCATTGGTTGGATGTACCAAATTTTTGGTGTCCCGCAAGGAACGTCGCTGTCCATGTTTAAAGTGTAGACCTTGTAGATCTCTCCCACTTGTAGTTTCCTGATGGTGGTCTGGGAAGTAGTGCTGTATTTACCTTTATTGCGTGTCTGTATGTCTCAATGGCCTAGCTGGGGGGGTGGGAGGTAGACGTTTTGTTGAGTGGACCTCCCACCAACATATGCCTGGTC
>NC_056726.1:1718528380-1718575880 GCF_019279795.1 Protopterus annectens
ACTTAAACAAAACTTCCACACATTCCTTAAACATAAACCCAGTTCATGAGACCTATCATTGTATTTTAATACAAACATTGCACTTACATTTTCTTTTTCTTTTTTATCCTCATTATCAATAACCAAAACCTTCTTCCATAAAATAGCAAAATAACATGTTTCTCTTTTTTTCATGACCTCTTTTTTGATGTTAAGTAACAATTTCAAGGGGTACCCCTATCTAAAAGCATTCCTATTAATTTATAAATTTCTTTTTGAAAAGTCTCATTGTCACTGACTAACCTAGATGTTCTCACCATCTGTCCCTTTATAATGCCTTTTTTCTGATGAAAGGGGTGACAACTATTGAAATGGAACAATGAATTAGAATAGGTCTCCTTCCTATAGATGTTACCAGAGAGAACTTCAGATGATTTCTTGATTGTTATACCTAAAAAAATAATTTCCTCATTGTTCCAAGTGTATGTAAACTGAAAAATTGAGTTGTAGCATTTAAATAATCAACAAACTCAACAATAGTTTGTTCATCACCCTTCCATAAAATTAATAAATCATCCAAAAAGCGATTGCATAAAATGATGTTATCATTATATTTTGAAGGAAAGATGAAAAGTTTTTGCCATGCAAGCAATACCAAATTGGAAAAAACAGGGGTGCACTTGGCCCCCATCGACACACCGGTTAACTGCTGAAAAGTTTCTCCCTCAAAGCTAATGAAATAATTTTTTTAAATAATTTCCATTAAATCAATCAGCAGATTAATTTTGTTTTTGTCAGTTGTTGTACTAGTCAAGAGACTTTCACGGAACATATTTAAACCTTGTTGATGTGGAATAACTGTAAATAAATTGACAATGTCGACTGTTAAAAAAACTTAACTGCTGTTAATGTCTTTAACTTCCCTCAGCCTCTCAAGGCAGTGCCACAAGTCTCTTAATATATGTGCTGCTTCATTAACTGCAGGTTTAGACCAAGTGCCCACAAAGGAAGCAAGGGGCTCAGTCTTGGAGGCCCTAGCAGCAACTATTGATCTAAAAGGAGGGTTGCTGATCCCCTTGAGGACCTTGGGAATCCAGAAAATTGTTGGCAAAGTGGGAAATTTTACTGTGAGTTAATTATATTCCACCTCATTGATTACCCCCTGAAATAGTGCATCCTGTAAAAAAGGTCAATCTTTGAATAAGCTCTATTTACTTCATTCTTAGATACCCTAATATAAGTTGACTCGTCATTCAATATTTGAATCATTCTCATACAATAATCGGTCTTTGTCATAATTACCATCCCCCACCTTTATTAGGTTTCATAAACCTGTACTGTTGATTTTCTTTCAAATTTCTCAATATTAATCTTTCTTCACTAGTAAGATTGTCAATAACATAACCATCTTGTGATAAAATACTTCTAAATTTAGTTTCAACTACTCTTTCTAATAAGGCGACCTCATTATAAGGTGGGGGGATGAAGGTGCTTCTTCTCTTAAGAACCTTGACCGATTCTGTCTCATTAACATTGTTGTTGTGTTTACAATTAATAGAAAAAAACATTCTTAAACTTAACTGTCACATAAACAGTTTCAGGCTAACTAACACTTGAGCTATGTCCAACCTAAACTTGGGTACAAAATTGGTGCCCTTGCTTAATAATTTAAAATGAGTGTCATGAATTTCCATATCCGTATAGTTGTAGATAAAAAACCCGTATTTTTTCAACACTTTGTACAACATAGATGAATTATTGTCAGTAAAATTACAATTGTCATTATAACAGTTAAACATCACCATACTCGTGTTCTCAGTTTCACTTTCTTGTTTAGAATGTAATGCAATCAATTGAAAATCACAAGTATTGTCTAACAATCTCACACTATTAAAATGCTCAACAAAATCACTATTGTTGTCAGATAAACAGAGACTGTTACCAGTCTGACATGTCTCAGTATTAAAAACATTGTCACAAGTCTCTAATAGTAACCCCTTCTGTTCACCCTCCCCCTCGTCCATTCCAATGGTGATATTGTACATTCCTGCCTGTTTGACCTCTGTTTAACAGACTTTCTGACCTCCTTAGTCCGGTCAGTTCTTCTAAAAAACATTCTTCTCCTTCAATGTTATCGTGCAAGTTACTTTGTTCATCAGTAACAGGTCATTCATCACCCACTCGTGAATTAACTTTCAATTTTGTGCCCGGAGGGCACAATTATTCTTATAGTCTAAAGTATCTCTGTTGAGTTTTTTGTGTTTAATAGCAAGATTTTTATTCACAAAAGATTCAACATTTCTAAGTGTTTTTTCAAAGTTCTGTTTTTGTTGAGAAAAAAGCAAGTCATTGGTAATGCTGGTTTTTAAACTGTTAATTTCATCATGTATTTTAACCAGTTTTAAATCATTATTACGTGTAATAATGTCTAGCATCTCCATACTTGTTTTGTTAAAGAGTGTAATCAATTCACAGAAGGCTACTGACCCTTCTTCCACTCCCATAGGTAGTTTCCATAAACGCAGTCCTTTAGGTACTTGGTTCAGCTCCATAGATTTTTTAAGAAACAAGTTGTCTAATTGTATAGCTTTAAATTTGATACATAGTTTCTCAAAGTTAAATATTTGCTCTTTTACCATTGGTAAAAATTTCCTCGCCTTTTGCAGACCTGAGGATGCAGCTCCAAACACCGGAGCCTGAAACCAAGCTTTCAAATTGTGCTGCTATCTATCGTTGATAGTCTGACTAGTGTTCACCACTGGTGACGCTCTGTTCAAATTTTGTTGTTTCGACACAGCGCCACTATAGGAAGTAGAAGCAACATTGTCTTTAGTTGGAGCAACATTAATTGGTGAATGGAAAGTAAATACTTCCATTTGTGAATTGGTAGGGCTACTAGCCGAAATCCCTCGCCCCTCATCCAATCCACCAGTATGAAGCTTAATCAGCTACTCAACAACATTAGCCAGTTCTTTGAGTACACTTTCCATAATAAATGGTGTGAACAACCATAAAAAATTACACCAGATAAACACCAACTCGTTCTCATCCTTTGGGCCGATTAAAACAACCAACGTAACATAAATTCCAAACTGAAAACACTGTAATAACTATAAAAATAAAAAACAGCCACCAAGGACAAAACCGGTAGTCTTTATCGGTGAAAAATGAATTTAATAACACACTAAAACATAAATAACTATGCGCTTTTACCAGATAAACATACTGGATTCCTCAGAGTCATTTGAATTTTACAAACACTTCACTTAAATAATAAATTATGTTGTTAATTGATTAATTAATCATTCAAAACATGCAATCTAAAACTCTTACTGCAAAACTAGTTGCAAGTTGATCACACCAAAACACTTTAAAGATTAATTACATTTCTCCCATACAAGAAAAATAAACAATTCAAAATACACAGGTATAAAATCAAGCAGAAAAAAATCTTACTTAATGTACCTTAAAATTAATCTAAATGAACACAAATAAACAAACCGTAATAAGTAATTTTTTTGTTAATAAAATTCTACAAAATAGTAAGGTTGAAAAAACATGATAATGTTCTTCTCATGTTTTATATTAAATATATTTAAATCTGGCTTGCTTTTAACTTTAAGATGGGCATCAAGGAGACCCCATCATTCAAACCAGGAAACTTCAAGGCATTAAGCCTGAGTTGCCACTCAGTTCCCAAGGCACCAATTTTATTCATAACATCACACCCCCTTTCAGTAGTGACAACACGATCAATAACAAAAAACAGAATTTTTTTTAAATTCTTGCATTTGATAGTGTGTAAATAAAGTACATTGTGTTCATCTCTTCTTTTAATACATCTCAAATGTTCAGATATCCTATCCCATAACCTACGGATGGTCTTCCCCACATAAAATGCTTCACATGCTGTAGAAGAAGCAACATAAACTATACACTTAGTATTGCAATTACATTGCCCTGGACATGAAATGGTGTATTTATAGTCCTTAACACTCAAATATGGACCTTCATTAATATATCTACACCATCTACATGAACCACATTTTTTCATAAGTGACTTTTTGCAAGGTTTGACCTCCCTTTCAAGAATACCTTTATGGTTAATACCTCTAAAGTACACTATCAAGGGTTCTAAACCTAAAACTTCTTTAGTACGATCACTTAAACAAAACTTCCACACATTCCTTAAACATAAACCCAGTTCATGAGACCTATCATTGTATTTTAATACAAACATTGCACTTCTTTTTCTTTTTTATCCTCATTATCAATAACCAAAACCTTCTTCCATAAAATAGGGAAATAACGTTTCTCTTTTTTTCATGACCTATTTTTGATGTTAAGTAACAATTTCAAGGGGTACCCCCTATCTAAAAACATTCCTATTAATTTATAAATTTCTTTTTGAAAAGTCTCATTGTCACTGACTAACCTAGATGTTCTCACCATCTGTCCCTTTATAATGCCTTTTTTCTGATGAAAGGGGTGACAACTATTGAAATGCAACAATGAATTAGAATAGGTCTCCTTCCTATAGATGTTACCAGAGAGACCTTCAGATGTTTTCTTGATTCTTATACCTAAAAAAATAATTTCCTCATTGTTCCAAGTGTAAGTAAACTGAAAAAATTGAGTTGTAGCATTTAAATAATCAATAAACTCAACAATAGTTTGTTCATCACCCTTCCATAAAATTAATAAATCATCCAAAAAGCAATTGTATAAAATGATGTTATCATTATATTTTGAGGGAAAGATGAAAAGTTTTTGCCATGCAAGCAATACCAAATTGGAAAAAACAGGGGCGCACTTGGCCCCCATCGACACACCGGTTAACAGCTGAAAGGTTTCTCCCTCAAAGCTAATGAAATATTTTTTTTAAAATAATTTCCATTAAATCAATCAGCAGATTAATTTTGTTTTTGTCAGTTGTTGTACTAGTCAAGAGACTTTCATGGAACATATTTAAACCTTGTTTATGTGGAATAACCGTAAATAAATTGACAACGTCGACTGTTAACAAAACGTAACTGCTGTTAATGTCTTTAACTTCCCTCAGCCTCTCAAGGCAGTGCCACGAGTCTCTTAATATATGTGCTGCTTCATTAACTTCAGGTTTAGACCAAGTGTCCACAAAGGAAGCAAGGGGCTCAGTCTTGGAGGCCCTAGCAGCAACTATTGGTCTAAAAGGAGGGATGCTGATCCCATTGAGGACCTTGGGAATCCCGAAAATTGTTGGCAAAGTGGGAAATGTTATTGCGAGATAATCATATTCCACCTCATTGATTACCCCTTGAAATAGTGCATCCTGTAAAAAAGGCCAATCTTTGAAAAAGCTCTGTTTACTTCATTCTTAGATACCCTAATATAAGCTGACTCGTCATTCAATATTTGAGTCATTCTCATACAATAATCAGTCTTTGTCATAATTACCATCCCCCCACCTTTATCAGGTTTCATAAACCTGTACTGTTGATTTTCTTTCAAATTTCTCAGTAATAATCTTTATTTACTAGTAAGATTGTCAATAACATAACCATCTTGTGATAAAATCCTTCTAAATTCAGTTTCAACTACTCTTTCTAATAAGGCGACCTCATTATAAGGTGGGGGGATAAAGGTCCTTCTTCTCTTAAGAGCCTTGACCGATTCAGTCTCATTAACATTGTTGTTGTGTTTACAATTAATAGAAAAAAAATTCTTAAATGTAACTGTCGCATAAACAGTTTTAGGCTAACTAACACTTGAGCTATGTCCAACCTAAACTTGGGTACAAAACTGGTGCCCTTGCTTAATAATTCAAAATGAGTGTCATGAATTTCCATATCCATATAGTTGTAAATAAAAAAATGTGTTTTTTCAGCACTTTGTACAACATAGATGAATTATTGTCAGTGAAATTACAATTGTCATAACAGTTAAACATCATCATACTCGTGTTCTCAATTTCACTTTCTTGTTTAGAATGTAATGCAATCAATTGAAAATCACAAGTATTGTCTAACAATCTCACTCTATTAAAATGCTCAACAAAATCACTACTGTTGTCAAATAAACAGAGGCTGTTACCAGTCTGACATGTCTCAGTATTAAAAACATTGTACACAAAAAAGTCAGCAATAATCCACAGAACAAATGCTCGATCAAGTAAATAAAAAGTAGAACATCCAACAAATGACAGATAGAGCAACCAAGGCAGCATAAAAACTCTTTCTTAAAACATTTATTGTAACATGTAAGAGGTAAGTGCTTTCACATATAATGCTTCTTTAGACCTATAAAAACAGCAAATAAATACATCCATATATATATATATATATATATATATATATATATATATATATATATACAATGATGAATTCAAAGCACCCAATGGCAAAACATAATCAATTAAGTCCAATATTACTTAAAAGCACAGTTCATCCTAGGATTTACCCACAGCACATAAAATACAAATAAAATAGAGAATAATAAGGTGGAGAAATAAACTAATATAACAGCACATTCTATCAATAAACAAGAGATCTTACCAAAAGAATACAATAAACCTAACTAAACAATTATTTGGGTATCCTACGTTTTTTTAAAAAAAGGCTTAATGGACGCTCGTTCATTGAGCCCAAGACCTCTGTCAGCTCTTAGTATAATCATCCAACTTGTCTCTCTAAATTCAGTATGATTACGTATGTCACCCATACGTATACTAGGAGTAATGATATCAATAACTCTAAATGAGAACTGGTGCAACTCTCCATGTTCCATAACATGTTTAGAAAGGGCATTATTCACAATGCCCTTCCTAATACTGTAAATGTGTTCCCTAATTCTTTCACGTAGGGACTGATTAGTCTTCCCTACGTAAAATGAACTGCAGATGGTACACTGGGCAAGATATACCACATTGGAAGACTTACAATCCGCATTCACATTAAAAGAGAAACTTCTATTTAAATCAGGGTGATCAAACGTCTCCGACCTATTGACGAAACCACAAAAATTACAGCCCCCATATGGCACAGTCATACCTATTCTAACAAAAACACTTTTCAAACTTCTATCACTACACAATATTCTCTTTAGATTCAGTTTATTCCTAAAAATAAATGAAGGGCTAGGACCAACAATATCACCTAGCTCAGGATCTACTTGTAAAATTGACCAGTGCTGTTTAAATACATCACAAATAGTTTGCTGATCTCTCGTAAAAAACAAAGGGATCCTCACAAACTCAGTATGTTTATCCACGGGAGATGCTCGTTCCCCTAACTCAACCACCTTGGGTCCATAATAGGGGGTGGCTGTCCCTTCTCTAAGTGTACTCAAATCAGACCAACTATCTAAGATCTCATTTATTTGATACCCCCGTGAAATTAACCTCTGTTGTAAGACCCCAATCTCAGACTGAAAACCCTCAAACATGGGGTTAAGCCTCAAGGCCCTTATGCCCTGTCCACGTATCAAATTACAAAAGAACGTGGTTAGGATGCATGCTAGTTCTACTAAGTAAGGTATTCCTGGAACAGCTTTTACGATACACTCCCGTGTTAATTAAGGACCCTGGAAGTTTCTCAATAAAAAGCTCTAAAAACTCAATCCTTTCTCTCGAAGAGGTCATAGTGAATCTCAAACATCTACATAAATTATTAATCTGTTCAAAAATACTTCTATTTCTCCAGAAGTACCACTCCAAAGGAGGAAAATGTCATCAACAAAACATTGATACAAAATAACATGGTTAATAAAAGCTTCTACTTTAAACAAAACTTCCTTCTCCCAGTATGTCAGAAACATATTGGCGTAGCTATTGGCACACGAAGTGCCCATAGCTACGCCATGCTTTTGAATAAAAAATTCATTTTTAAAAGTAAAAATATTATTTTATAACACAATCTCTAAAAGAAAGCAGATTAAATCACCCTTAGCTAAGTCATAACTACTATATAACTTCAAATATTCCTGTATATAGCCCAACCCAAGCTCATTAGGTATCATTGTGAATAATGACTGGATGTCCATCGTCACAAAAGTCATATTCTCTATATTATCAGTGACCTGGATACACTCATACAAATCTAAGAGGAATTGTTTAGAATCTTGTAAAACCATCTTATTTAAACGTATTACCGGTCTCAGGTGTTTCTCTATAAATATAGATAGAGGCTGTGTAATCCATCCACCACCAGAAACAATCGGGTGCATGGGAGGATTGAATAGATGCTTATGGACTTTAGGTAGTCCTTGAATAACAGGTATCAAAGCATCAGATACCGAAAGAAATTTAAAAGTTTCCACCGAGATCAAACCAATCTCAAAAACTTCTTGCACCGACTGCTTAATTCTACTAATAATTCTATGAACTTCAGACATTCCTATCCTTTGATAAAAACTAACATCACTTAACATATCCTTCATACTATCATTATAATGTTCACTGTTCATAACAACAACTGACCCTCCCTTGTCAGCAGGTCTAATACTAATATTCAAATTCTCCTTTATGCTCTTCAAAGCCTGTCTTTCTTTAAAAGTGAGATTAAATTTCTTCCCAGGTCTGGGATGTCCCAAACAATCATTATAATATTTATGCATACAATCTTCAGTTAACTTCAAATAAGCCTCTACAAGAGGATGATTAGATGGAACAAAAGTACTCAGTTGTCTAAATTCAAACATACAAGGATGTACAATGTCAGTTGTCAATCGGTGAATTATTACCATATTGGTAACGTAGCATCAAATTCCTACAGAACACCTTCAAGTCCAACACAGTATCAGTCAACTTGCTATTATCTGAAGGGATAAACGTTAAACCCTTACATAACACATTACACTCATCTTGACTCAGAGAATATGAGGAAATATTAATAATTAGTGAGTCGATACTTTCCCCCAAATCTTTTTTAGGGACTGATTCAGGTATTGCTCCCCTGACAGCTTCCTTTTCTGGCGCCCTTGACTCATGGACCTGCTCCGTCTCCCAAATTGTTCTGAACGAACTGGCAATGGAAAAGGAAGGTCACATGTGGGGGCTCCAGCAATGGGGGCCTCACCATGGTTATTAACAGTATTCAACTTAATTTTCGGTCTAACAGCCTTATCAAGATTAGGCTTGTTATTAATAAATACTTGTGGAAACAAATTCTGTCTAGGTGTATTAATATCATTGCTCACATTCTTAACTGTAGGGATAACATCATTACTACGACTACAACACGACTCATTTGAAGCATTCGAAAGTGATACAAAAGATATAAAAGGTTCAGGCAGTTCTTTAGAACCAGATTCAATAATAGGAATAATATTCTCATCACACATTGAGACGGAGCCATTACGGACTCCATTCCCTTCTTTTGTAAGTTCAATAAGAGAATTACTAGCAGGCGGAGAAACAGTCACTCTAGTGGCCACTTCACCATCTTTTCTTATGATCTTAGAGTTCACTCTAGGGGCGGCTGCATGTCCAGTCCATGACCATACAAACACTTGTCCCGTTCTGAAATCATTAGCGTCTCTAATTATTTTAGTTTTTTTCTGCTGTAACAGTTTTCTTTCAAATACAGCCACCCCATCCAATACACTCTCCAACATAGGGTTAAGCACATCACTACAATATTTATCAAATAACAGTTCTTGTTTCATTTTTAAATCTTGTCTCAGTTTATCCTCCTCTGGGCAAAAAAATTCATTTAGTAAATGCATATACTTAGCGTTCGCCTCTAAATTCACCTGTTGCCACCTCGTCAACAGTTCCGGAAACTGGGAACCTTGCATGGGCATGTTCAAGAAACGTAGGCCATGGGGAACAATACTCTTTTCTAAACAGTACTCAAAATGCTGCCTTTGCAATTGAAGCCTTTTCAGCTTCAGAAAGTCACGCTCAATGGCTTCCATGTGCTACTGTAGCTCCTCTCGCTCTCGAGTCACATTAATGACATCATTTGTAGCGACTTCATTAATGTCCGAGAGTAACAGCATCTCCCAGTCTCTCTCCAGATATTTAGAAAAATGTTGCGATAAACTGAAAACAAGTCTGCCACTTCTGGCCGGATCATAATCCAATTCAATACATTCAGCGACTGACTCTGCCGTGTTTCAATGGATAATAGCGTAAATAAACCAGCAACAAAACACAAAAAAGTCAGCAATAATCCATAGAATGAACACTCGATCAAGTAAATAAAAAGTAGAACATCTAACAAATGACAGAGCGACCAAGGCAGCATAAATACTCTTTCTTAAAACATTTATTGTAACATGTAAGAGGTAAGTGCTTTCGCATATAATGCTTCTTCAGACCTATAAAAACAGCAAATAAATACATATATATATATATATATCTATATATATATATATATATATATATATATATATATATATATATATAGATATATATATATATAGATATATATATAGAGAGATATATACAATGATGAATTCAAAGCACCCAAAGGCAAAACATAATCAATTAAGTCCAATATTACTTAAAAGCACAGTTCATCCTAGGATTTACCCACAGCACATAAAATACAAATAAAATAGAGAATAATAAGGTGGAGAAATAAACTAATATAACAGCACATTCTATCAATAAACAAGAGATCTTTCCAAAAGAATACAATAAACCTAACTAAATAATTATTTGTGTATCCCACGTTTTTTTAAAAAGGCTTAATGGACGCTCGTTCATTGAGCCCAAGACCTCTGTCAGCTCTTAGTATAATCATCCAATTTGTCTCTCTAAATTCTAAATTCTAAGAATCTTTTAGGTACTAGGCGAGGAAATCTTTACCAATGGTAAAAGAGCAATTTTTTAACTTTGAGAAACTATGTATCAAATTTAAAGCTATACAATTAGACAACTTGTTTCTCAAAAAATCTATGGAGCTGAACCAAGTAGCTAAAGGATTGCGTTTATGGAAATTGCCTATGGGAGTGGAAGAAAGGTCAATAGCCTTCCGTGAATTGATTACATTCTTTAACAAAACAGGTATGGAGATGCTAGACATTATTACATTTAATAATGATTTAAAACTGGTTAAAATACAAGATGAAATTAACAGTTTAAACACCAGCATTACCAATGACTTGCTTTTTTCTCAACAAAAACAGAACTTTGAAAAAACACTTAGAAATGTTGAATCTTTTGTGAATAAAAATCTTGCTATTAAACACAAAAAACTCAACAGAGATACTTTAGACTATAAGAATAATGGTGCCTACCCTCCGGGCACAAAATTTAAAGTTAATTCACGAGTGGGTGATGAACGACCTGTTACTGATGAACAAAGTAACTTGCACAATAACATTGAAGGAGAAGAATGTTTTTTAGAAGAACAGACTGGACTAAGGAGGACAGAAAGACCATTAAACAGAGGTCAAACAGGCAGGAATGTACAATATCACCACTGGAATGGATGAGGGAGGAGAGGGAACAGAAGGGGTTACTATTAGAGACTTGTGACAATGTTTTTAATACTGAGACATGTCAGACTGGTCAGTCTCTGTTTATTTGACAACAGTAGTGATTTTGCTGAGCATTTTAATAGTGTGAGATTGTTAGAAAATACTTGTGATTTCCAATTGATTGCATTACATTCTAAACAAGAAAGTGAAATTGAGAATACGAGTATGGTGATGTTTAACTGTTATAATGACAATTGTAATTTTACTGACAATAATTCATCTATGTTGTACAAAGTGTTGAAAAACACGAGTTTCTTATTTACAACTATATGGATATGGAAATTCATGACACTCGTTTTGAATTATTAAGCAAGGGCACCAATTTTGTACCCAAGTTTAGGTTGGACATAGCTCAAGTGTTAGTTAGCCTGAAACTGTTTATGCGACAGTTAAATTTAAGAATTTTTTTTCTATTAATTGTAAACACAACAACAACGTTAATGAGACTGAATCGGTCAAGGCTCTTAAGAGAAGAAGCACCTTCATCCCCCCACCTTATAATGAGGTCGCCTTATTAGAAAGAGTAGTTGAAACTGAATTTAGAAGGATTTTATCACAAGATGGTTATGTTATTGACAATCTTACTAGTGAAGAAAGATTAATATTGAGAAATTTGAAAGAAAATCAACAGTACAGGTTTATGAAACCTGATAAAGGTGGGGGATGGTAATTATGACAAAGACCGATTATTGTATGAGAATGACTCAAATATTGAAGGACGAGTCAACTTATATTAGGGTATCTAAGAATGAAGTAAATAGAGCTTATTCAAAGACTGACCTTTTTTACAGGATGCACTATTTCAGGGGGTAATCAATGAGGTGGAATATGATTATCTCACAGTAAAATTTCCCACTTTGCCAACAATTTTCAGGATTCCCAAGGTCCACAAGGGAATCAGCAACCCTCCTTTTAGACCAATAGTTACTGCTAGGGGCTCCAAGACAGAGCCCCTTGCTTCCTTTGTGGACACTTGGTCTAAACCTGCAGTTAGTGAAGCAGAACATATATTAAGAGACTTGTGGCACTGCCTTGAGAGGCTGAGGGAAGTTAAAAACATTAACAGCAGTTACGTTTTTTTTAACAGTCGACGTCAATTTATTTACGATTATTCCACATCAACAAGGTTTAAATATGTTCCATGAAAGTCTCTTGACTAGTACAACAACTGACAAAAACAAAATTAATCTGCTGATTGATTTAATGGAAATTAAAAAATAATTTCATTAGCTTTGAGGGAGACACCTTTCAGCAGTTAACCGGTGTGGCGATGGGGGCCAAGTGCGCCCCTGTTTTTTCTAATTTGGTATTGCTTGCATGGGAAAAACTTTTTATCTTTCCCTCAAAATATAATGATAACATTATTTTATACAATTGGTTTTTGGATGATTTATTAATTTTATGGAAGGGTGATGAACAAACTATTGTTGAGTTTATTGATTATTTAAATGCTACAACTCAATTTTTTAAGTTTACTTACACTTGGAACAATGAGGAAATTAATTTTTTAGATATAACATCCAAGAAAACATCTGAAGGTCTCTCTAGTAACATCTATAGGAAGGAGACCTATTCTAATTCATTGTTGCATTTCAATAGTTGTCACCCCTTTCATCAGAGAAAAGGCATTATAAAGGGACAGATGGTGAGAACATCTAGGTTAGTCAGTGACAATGAGACTTTTCAAAAAGAAATTTATAAATGAATAGGAATGTTTTTAGATAGGGGGTACCCCTTGAAATTGTTACTTAACTTCACAAAAGTGGTCATGAAAAAAAGAGAAACATGTTATTTCCCTATTTTATGGAAGAAGGTTTTGGTTATTGATAATGAGGATAAAAAGGAAAAGAAAATATAAGTGCAATGTTTGTTCTAAAATACAGGTCTCATGAACTGGGTTTATGTTTAAGGAATGTGTGGAAGTTTTGTTTAAGTGATCGTACTAAAGAAGTTTTAGGTTAAGAACCCTCAATAGTGTACAGTAGAGGTATTAACCTTAAAGGTATTATTGAAAGGGAGGTCAAACCTTGCAAAAAGTCACTTATGAAAAAATGTGGTTCATGTAGATGGTGTAGATATATTAATGAAGGTCCATATTTGTGTGTTAAGGACTATAAATACACCATTTCATGTCCAGGGCAATGTAATTGCAATACTAAGTGTGTAGTTTATGTTGCTTCCTGTACAGCATGTGAAGCGTTTTATGTGGGAAAGACCATCCATAGGTTACGGGATAGGATATCTGAATACTTGAGATGTATTAAAAGAAAAGATGAACATGATGCACTTTATTTACACACTATCAAATGCATGAATTTTAAAAAAATTCTGTTTTTTGTTATTGATCGTGTTGTCACTACTGAATGATGGGGTCTCCTTGATACTCATCTTAAAGTTAAAAGCAAGCCAGATTTAAGTATATTTAATATAAAACATGAGAAGAACATTATCATGTTTTTTCAACCTTAATATTTTGTAGAATTTTATTAACAAAGAATTTACTTATTAGGGTTTGTTTATGTGTGTAGATTTAGATTAATTTTAAGGTACATTAAGTAAGATTTTTCTACCTGTTTTATACCTGTGTATTTTGAATTGTTTATTTTTCTTGTATGGGAGAAATGTAATGAATCTTTAAAGTGTTTTGGTGTGATCAACTTGCAACTAGTTTTAGACTGGTTGGTTCGAATAATTAATTAATTAATTAACAACATAATTTATTATTTAAGTGAAGTGTTTGTAAAATTCAAATGACTCTGAAGAAGCCAGTGTGTTTATCTGGTGAAAGTGCTTAGTCATTTATGTTTTAGTCTGTTATTAAATTCATTTTTCACCGATCAAGACTACCGGTTTTGTCCTTGGTGGCTGTTTTTTATTTTTATAGTTATTACAATGTTTTCCATTTGGAATTTATGTTACGTAGGACAGGTGGAAACCCAAACCATTGAGCTAGGCTTAGCAACTGGCGGCGTGCTAACACAATGCATTTTGCTTCTATTTGGTATAATTAGCGACCCTACAATGGAATATGGGCACAGAGCTTTAAATATCATTTGTTTGAGGGACGGGGACTCAATATTCAGCTATGTGCCTTTTTGTTTACTTCTTATTGTGGTGTTTGCAATGATGTCTTGTATGCTTTGCATACATTTCAGTATCCATGGACACTGACAGGAGTGATTATTATTAGAGGCAGGCAGTACTAGTCAGCATTTTAGGTTGCGTATATGCAGCCGACATGTTCACGCCTCCGTGTAGCACTTGGACACGCCCCCTGCACTTGTACACATTTCCTATGCACGTGGCCATTATGGCAGCATGCCTTCATTAATATGCATATGGTGCTGCTGCGCCATCTCTACGCCACACAGTCGGCGCAAGGCTAACACTGTCCTTGCGCCGAGCTTCATGAATCCTGGGGAATGACTTATCAATAAATACAATCACCTAGATATAACGTTTGAAAATTATTTTCTATAGCTAAAGTAAATGTCTTTTTCAAAATTATTTATTAATTTGAATAATTTAGACTGAAGAGAGTTTATATCATTAACAAGGTCACTTTAAAATAGATACTAATAAATTAATGCCTTAACTAATCAAGATATAATAAGGGTGCGATATTCCATTATAATACAAATAATTGCTTCAAGCCATATGTCGTGAAGAGCCAATGTAATTTCATTCTTTGAAATATCAAGTTAGAGGAAAAGATATCCAGTAATTAGAATTCTGAATTTGCTTTGCATGCTGTTGGGTCAATGGTGATTAGCATTGTTAAAAAGTATTATTAATGCACTTTGAATTGATCTGTAGACATGTCTACATGGTATTTAAAATTATATAGTCAGTGTCTAATTTACATAATGAACATGCACATGAAGAAATTAAGTCCAGCCTTGTTACTTTACTGTCAAATAGGCATGGTTTAAATGTGTGACACACAAGTAATGCCAAACTGGAACATATGCAACATCTTTATATAAGGGTATAGGCATAGACTTGGGAAAGTTCCATAAGGACTCTTTCCTACCAAACTCAACTTTCCACTTATTCCATCTTTTTCCCCATTGACATTAATGAGTCTTGTCTGACTACTTCATGTAATGCTCTAATATCATCTAAAACAGTTCTTGAAACTAGATTTATTAACATTGTTTAATCAATCCAATACAGGAGAGGCAACAGTGTGCTTTAAATGTCATTCTATTTTTGTAGTTATTTTGTGCATGTTGCCTCAATGGTTCATTCATTCTATCTGCACCAGACCACCAGTGTGTTCTTAAATCATCTATGATCCTGCCAGATTTTTTTAGACTCCATACTCCTGAAATCTAGAATCATCAGCTGTGATTGTCACAAACTTCTATTTATTTATTTACTTACTCACTTTGTTGATGTGGTTAATCCTGCTAGGAATGTTCTGTTTGTACGGTAGTCCCTGGATGGCATTTATATGAGCAGATTTGTGTACATGTGCTTGCATGTGTGTTTGTGCATGTGTATATGTGTGTGTGTGTGTGTGTGTGTGTGTGTGTGTGTGTGTGTGTGTGTGTGTGTGTGTGTGTGTGTGTGTGTGTGCACATGTGTATGCATATATGTATGTATGTATGTGTGCATGTGTGTGTGCGCACGCAAGTGTGTGACAGTATGGATGTTATAATGGGTTTCTCTGTACAGCTGACAGAAAAGAGGTAATTACATATCTAACCATTTTTCTTTACCTATACATCCATTCATTTGATCACAGTTAGACATTTGAGGTGTACATAGTCAGTGACATTCCTGTAACTGATGGGCACAAAGACAGTCTGTGGATAAAACTGACTGACAGTTGCAATCATTTAATCACAGTTAAACTTTTTTTTTTAAATCAGTCATTGATATATCTTGGCAGTGCTAGTATATACCTGAGTGAAGCAAGTTGTGAACCTCTTAGCTCAAGAAATCTGGACAAAGCATTACATAATGGAGGGACAAAGGCCCAAAAATAGGGACAGATTTTAAACAGTGCTCTTACACACTTAGAAAGTAATGAAAATAACATGGCTTGTGTTAAAATGTGTTTTCTAAAGGATATGAAGTCTGAAACTCAAGTGTATGTCATTATTTAGTAATTTCATTCCTTAGCTCATCCAAGTGATTTGCCAGAAAACTATAAATTTTATGAGGAACACCAAAATTTTGAGGTGAAAATCTGGACATTCTGGAAAAATGATTACATCAAGAATACCACATTAAGAAAGTTGGTGAGGCTGTATCTTTTAGCCTGATGACCTCATGTTACTTTGAATAGTCATCAGTATTTATGACATCCTGATGGACTTGAAATGAAACATTTCCCAATCAACTTTACTCTATGGTGTATCTGTAATTTTGTGTGCTATCATTGCATTCTTGCAAATGCTTTTATATTACATGGTACATATATGTCATTTTTTTCTTTTTTACCATCACTTCAATCTCTTAGGACATTCTTAACCAAACCATAATGCCATATGCCATCACATGCCCTTTCTTTACCCGTACTAATTCCCAGGTGGGATTCACATTTTCTCTGTAACATGAGATTATGTAGCTGGTTTGGCCCAATTTCTGTACTGTGTTTGAATGTCAGCCATTGACATTCATAAGGTTTGACATAATAGATATGGTGGACTTGAACTGTTAATGAAACTACTTTTCTGTTTAGCTATTCTGCCAGTATCATATTTATTTTCAATAACTGTATCACTAAGCCTTCTTAAGTATGGTAAGTGATAGGAACCAAACAGAGTATGAGCTCAGCTGTGGTTCTTGGTTGTCTCCAACTTATTGTTTTGATGCATGCATGCATGTGAGACTCTCAGAGCTGGAGTGACCTTGAACTTACAACAATAACTACCGATGGTCATGCATGTGTAGTAATGCATGACCACTTATTTATGTAAAATTCTAACCACGTTCAAAGCCGACCCTGCCATAATACATTCTCTTCTCATTCCAATTAACCTTGCAATTTTGTTTTTCAGCATAGTGCTTGCTTTGAAGTCATCAACCACTACTGGTGTTATCATGTAAATGTGCTTCAAGGTGGAACCGTGTGGTCATGTCACACACAGCCATGATGTGTTAGTTATCATCAATTAAATTTTTTTCCTTGCCTTCTCATATATTTTCATTTTGTAGTATGCAGATGCAGACTCTGGGCCATAGATTCAGACTAATGTTCATGCAGTGTTCCCCAGTAACATTACAGCAGTACACAAACCTCCATAAAGATTTGATCCAAAAGACAGTCATTGTACACTGAACACCTCTCCTGTCTCAGTTGACTACAACAGCAAGCACCTCCAGCATATAGCCTACCTATGTCAAGTATTCATGTAAGTGCCAGTCCTTGTGTCCTTATGTAGAATAACCCCACCTGTATTCATTAGAAGGTCAACAGTGCCTATGTGCACCACACCAAGCACCCACATCAAAAATGTGAGTAACTACACTGATGCATAAATGATTCTAAATGTATATCAATTTGACAGTACATGTTGACAAGTCATGTGGTGTCCCTCTTTTCCCATGACACATACTGTTCACAGACATATGCACTATATTATTCCGTCCATCTACATGTGACTGGAATGTGTGTGAGGGAACTACTTAATTGGTTCACGTGTGTCCTGATGGTATGGCTGTTGCATGCTTCAATCATGCCATTTCTATGTGTGTCTATGAATACACACACACACACACACACACACACACACACACACACACACACACACACACACACACACACACATATGTGTGTGTGTGTGTATATATATATATATATATATATATATATATATATATATATATATACGCATATATATATATATATATATATACAGACACACACACACACACGCGCACACACACATATAAAACCACACCAGCACATACACATATGCACACATATATTGCATGCTCAAACAACTTAGTAGGTCCATCATCACTTTCACATACATGGATATGCACCCGAGAGATTTGCTAATGTGCCATCTGGGACCTAGATACCTCTGCAATGTGTAAATTACTTTGTTTCATATTCTGTGCCATTTTCTTGTGGTGCGTGTTTTGTAATGTGGATAACACCAGTTGCTCATAGGTAGCTTCTAGGCATACAGTCCAGGAGATCATTGAAAAGCCTAGCACAATTTCTCAGCTGTCTCACAGCATTGTCTGTTTAAGTAACTTGCTCAGAGCCATTGTATTCAAATGAAGAATGAGGGAATCAAACCCTAAACTAGAAAACACATCTGTTTAACAGCTCATAGTCTTTGTTCTGTGTGCTAACTACCACATAACAGTTTATTGAGAATGTAAGTCCATGTTGGAATTATTCTGGGGCAGGCCTGGATCTAGTGTGTCACACAAAGCCTGTGATGCACTTTGAATAATTGAAGTCTTTAGCATGATTCATAAACATTTGTTGCTATTCCTGAATGTGCTTCCCATATGTCTTTAAATCATGGCTGTTTTTTGAAGCAGACTACATAAGTTAGGAGCATGTGTACTCCATAATGCAGACCATCTCAACGAATCTGAGCCTTAGGAAACAGGAACTGACTGGAAAACTTAACTTATAAACTACTGAAAAATCATATATTTATAATTAAATAATGATACAACATGAGGAATTCTAGAATTAATAGATCTATTGCCTCCACATAATAGAGGAATCAAACACCAATTGTTTCTTAGATAACCCGAATTCATTTAGCACTTCCATTGCTGGAGAATACAAGCAGGGGAAGATGACAAATGAGATATTATCCTCTCCCCTCTCAGGAGAAGGTTTACAGATTTTCACTTGTAGTCAGAGAGGGTCTCTGTTGGAGACTGGTGAGCACTCTTCAGTTGCAAAGCAGGCTGTTGCATAGTAGCACAGGGACCTGAGTGGGTGTGTCATTCACATAGGTGATGTGCTGACATCAAAATCACACTGCACCTTAGTTAGACTCTCCAATGGAGCTCGGGAAGTTTGCACAGTAACTTCCAATGGGCTGAGCTTAAGCATTTTGACAGAATCAAATTATGTCCTCAGATTTCAAACAAATCTTCATATTTCTGGAACCATAGGGCTTATAAAAGAAGTATAAATGGCAAACTATTCAGAACAAACTATTTTTATAGTGGTAGTGTTCTTTAGGTTCTAGGTCTTAAACCAAATTTTATAAGTCACAGTAAACACAGTCCCTGGGATTCATGAAGCTTGCGCCAGGTGCAGGTGTAGAGTCGGTGATCTAACACCAAATATGGCCACCGAGCAATTCAGGTATGAGCTGTTTCCATGTGCACTACCTGCTTACGCCACACCCGCACAGCTCCTGGTGCATGTATGCTAATCACCCCATGTGCAGCAGTGTAGCATGCAAATGAAGGTATATAGCGATTCAGGAAGTGGTGCAGACTTTGTGTAAGCATGCAGAAATGTAAACCAAAAAAAAAAAACGGTTTACACTTTTTAAACATAAAATCGGAGCCATGACAGTGGACCAAACTCACGTATTATACTGTTAATATATGCCAATGGCTAAATATATAGCCATTGGCATAAAACAACATGCACAAAATATGAAAAAGAGCATTTAATATTATGCCCACACTAACGTGAAGTTAAAGCGTAGGGCATCGGTGCGCAAAGGGGATGACAAGGAATATATTAAAATATAGAATAAAACTGCAATGAAACACATATCATGATTTCCCCATAATAGTCAATGGCAGGCATGCTACACCATACTCATGGTGCAAGGGTTGCTAAGGGGCAGTGACAGTGTTATGCGCAGTAACTAGGAATTAGTAGGCAATGGCATGCAAATGAGAGGAGTAATACTGAATCGCAGATTTCCCACTGGTGTAAGGATGCACAAAACAGCATAGCGTTATAACACCAAGGTGAGCCCTTGAGATAAAAATGACATCAAGAGAGGGGTGTGTCGCCATTGCTGTAAGCACATTGGAGCATTGCTAACCCGGTTTGCCTGTTGCTAAGCAAAGATGCAGGATAGGGGTGTGCTGAAGTAGCCATAGCTTGGCTTAGCTGAGAGCACACAAGGTAACCAAATGTGCATGTGAACGTGGATGAAAATGAGTTGTAAACCTGGTAAATGGCTGTGCGCAGAGCGCACCAGAGTGAAAACAAGAAGGATATGGGAAAAAGACCTAGGAACCCACAGTGGGCCATTGACAACAGCTAACAAGGCTGCTAGCAGCTACCTGCAGAACAGGAAAGGGGAGGTGTCGTACTGCAAAGAAAACAGAACTGTCACAGCAGAACAAAGCTAAATTGCAGTAGAACAGCTACAAAACACATTTTGCAACACGTTTCTGGGTAGGGAAAGTACAAAACAAGAAAGCCGGCAGCTGGATGCATGCCTGTCAATGGGAGGGGATTCGGGTTGAAAAGTGAAATAAAGGGCAACAGATTAATCATGGCAGGCAAGCATAATTTAACACAAAAGGCCCCACAATTGCAGTACTCACTGTAAAACCCATAATTAAGATACCTTACAGCTGGGTTTGCATATACACACCCAATGACATCAGCAGCATCCAAAGCACAATAGTATAACGTTTGAAAGCACTTCACACACACTTGTGTATTCCCAAACACTCTGCACCATCGGTGTAAACAGACAGGGAACTTTTAAAATGTACATGGTAGGGGCTGCCGTAGCTTTGATTCATCAGCATGTGTTGGAGACTGAAGGTGGTGTGGAGGATGATGCTGATAACCACATCAGGCACCGGAGGAGGAGAAGAGTGTTCAGACCAAGAGTAACCTACCAGGGGCTAAATGACCTGGAGATAGTAGAGCATTACAGGGTGGACAGGGATACCATACAGCAACTTGTTGAGCTGTGCCAGCCACACCTCAGAGCAAGAAATAACAGAGGGGAACCCATCCCAGTGGACACAAAGGTATGTGTAAGCTTAAGTACACTAGCCACAGGTACCTTCCAAAGGCCATCTAGGGATATCATGGGGGGTCTCACAGGCATCAGCATCCAGGGTACTCCACCAGTTCCTGGATGCCATGTTACCACATGCCAATGAGCACATATACTTCCCCCGAATTCAGGAGGAGTTGGCCAGCAATATGCATCTCTTCCACCATGTGGCAGAATACCCAGAGGTACTGGGTGCAATAGACTGCACGCACATACACATCAAGTCACCACCCGGTGAACAGGGTAGGTGCTACATAAACCACAAGGGATACCCCTCCATCAACTGCCAGGTCGTATGCAATGCCCAGGGCATTATCATGGATGTGTGTGCTGGCAGCCCTGGAAGCTATCACGACTCCCACATCTGGCATGTCTCACAGCTGTATCAGGTATTTGCCAGGGGAACATCCCATATGGCCACCTGGTGGGGGATGCTGACTATACACTGGAACCGTGGCTGATGACTCCCATCAGAAATGCACACATACCCATGCAAGAACGCCATAATGAGGCAAACGCACAAACTAGAATCGTCATAGAGCGTGTGTTTGGGATGCTGAAATCACAGTTTCATTACTTGGACATATCTGGTGGAGCCTTGCAGTGCTCTCTAGGTACATGTGCCCACATCTTCATAGTATGTGCCATGCTACACAATATGATCCTGCAGAAACAGCTGCAGCAGGGACAGAATGGTGAAGGCCCTCACAGCCCACCACCATTGCCAAGGGCTACACAGGCACAGAGGTACTCAGACCATGAACACCCTGAGCCAGCCCCAGTAGGCAGACGGAGGCATGCCCAGTATGCCCATGCCTTGGCATAGAGGGAACGTATAGCACACGCACTGACAGTGTAGGCACCTATGGACTGACACCCTTCTCCACCTGTACACACACAATAAACATGGATGGCACACACACAAGACCACCTGTAAATTGTCATGTATAGGCGGTCTACTGTGTGCATCCTACAGAGGCAGCCCTCAACTATTGCACACAAAACCGCTATTGGCACAAGGTAAGTCAACACTTGAACAGTACATTAAGCTATCAGCATGTGCTGATACTGTATGTATAGGTTCATAGGTACATAGGTAGGTATTTGGCTAACTGCCCGAGGCCATTCATACGTCTAGCCAAAATGTGTCAGCTGTCACCACCCCATTGATTAACTAACTGTCCCTCTGTGGAGCAGAGCCAATTGAGGGATCCCTGGGGTGTACCCACTGTTCCTCATCCAGTCTGCAAGGTGTCCCTGGAGTGTTAGTGAGGGGCTTCATATAATGTAATCAGGGATGTAGTTCCAAAGCATGGGGAGTACCTGTGACAGGAATCTGTCACTCCAGCATCTTCCAGTTATGGTTGTGGCAAGGTTTAGCTCATTACAGTGTGTGGCTCACTGTGACGTGGATTCCCATAGGTGGAGCATATCCATTAAGCCTGACTTGGACATAGCTTTGTTGGGCAGCAAAGATCATCTCTGAGTAAACAAGATGTCATTGAGTAATGCAAGAGTTCATGCAGTCTGGCAGTATAGAGCACATATCTGAGGCTAGTAATGCTCCTGGCAAGGTATGCTCATGGACCCTCCAGCTGTTGGATGTGTCTTCTGAGGTACATCCCAAATGGGTTATCATACTTGATGATGGGATTGATGAGTGATGAGTAAAGGGGCACAATAACCTCAGTATGTCTAGATGCGAACCCTTAAGTAATCAGATGGCCTACATAGATGGATGGCCTAAGTACTTTGGAGATATGATTGTCAAAGGAGAGATCACTATCTAATGTAGTCCCCACATACCCATTACCTTGTCTGTATTAAAGTGGCTGCCACCCATGTGTTAATATGTACCATGCAGTTCATGGCCTTTAGCTGGAGGCCATAACTGTGATATTCTGTGTTGGTCTATGTGAGGCCCCGTGAAGGATGTCTGTAACAGCTGGACTGCCAATTATGGCCCCCAGTTAGTTTGCAGTAATTGCCAAACACGGTCCGCTGTAATCCACATGTGTTTGCATGTACCTCTGAGAAGTATATGGCAAACAGTAGGGGTCCCAGGACTGGGTCCTGTGGGACACCAGTTGTGACTGGTTAAGAGTTGGACCTGGAGGCTGCTAGGTGTACTGTGTGGGCTCTGTGTGTAAGCCTGTTGGCAACCCAACCTGTGATGCATTGGTGTATGTACTGGCTGGTGAGTTTATAAACAATACCTGAGTGGGGAATGGTGTCATAATCCTTAGCGAGGTCCAGGCAGTATGTGTGAACTACCACACCCCACACCTAAAGTCTAGGTGACTGTAAGATGTCAAACAGGTTCAGTAGGCATGATCTGCACTCATCAAGCAGACCTGGGTTGGGTCGAGTGTCTGGAGGTTCCCAATGTCTCTGTTAATGAGTTCCATGATGATGCACTCCATAGCCTTGCAGACCAGCCTAGTCCGGCTTATAGAGCAATAGTTCCCGGGGTCCGTTGTGGCGCCGCCTTTGTGGAGTGGGATCACTGTTGTAGTGCACCACTCTGTGGGTATGTAGCCTGTAGAGAGTCTGTGTTTGAACAGTGTGTTTAGGTGAGGGGTTAGTTCATTTGGAGCTCATGTAAGATACAGCCTGTGACACTGTCCGGTCCCATTGAGGCTGTATTTGTTGCTTTGGAATGGCTGTTTTATCCTGTGTGTCGGTGATTGCCGGGGCTGTACATTTTTCTGGTATGATTAAGGGCCATTTAGGGGTTGAGAGGGGTGTGAAGTTTGCACTGAGCATGTCTGCCAAAATGCTGGCAATATCAGTCAGTTCAGTGTATTTTGTGCCAGTCTGCACCAACTCTGTGCAGAGCTGAGGGTTCTCACTTAGGTTCTTTACATAGCTAAAGAATGCATCGTGGTTGTCTGTAGGGTCATTGGGAAATTGTCTTTTGAAGCTAGCCTTGGATGATTTCATGAGGGATTGTAGTTTCTTGCTGATACTGATCAGGGATGTCTGTCCTTCTAGGGATTTTGCTCTTATCTGTACTAGTTACCTCCTACTATTGTATAGTCTGTGTATGGCAGGGGTGCACCAGACCAGTTTCCTGTTCTTTGAGGAGTGAGTCTAGGTTAGACTTGGGATAGCACAATCCATGCATTCCTGCAGATGATCATAGAGTTCCTTTGTATAGGTTTCAGCATCTTGGACAGCATTGTCCATTGGCGTGGGAGCTGTGAACCATTCCACCTTGGGAATAAGGAACGTGAAGTCTGGTTTGGAAAAGATTTCCACAGTGGTTTCCTTATTTGGGGTTGTGGGCGGAATGTGAATATCCAGAGTGATTAGTCTATGGTCTGATCTAACCAGCGAGTGGTTGACGTCAGGTGTGGAACACCGGTCGCCCATGTTGGTGATGACCAGGTCCAATATGTTGTTCCCTCTGGTGGGGGTGTAGACCAGTTGTTCCAGGGCATTTGAGTCAAGAAATTCTAGGAAGTGCTGGGC
Source organism: Protopterus annectens (assembly GCF_019279795.1). Taxonomy (NCBI): domain Eukaryota; kingdom Metazoa; phylum Chordata; order Ceratodontiformes; family Protopteridae; genus Protopterus; species Protopterus annectens. Next base: position 1,718,553,277 of record NC_056726.1, read on the forward strand.
AAGGGAATTAGTACTCTAGTAGTTCTACCAGTTAATGTTTGGGTAGTTGACATCACCCAGTATTAGGGTGTTTAGTAGGACCTGTATATTTCCCAGTGTCCTCAGAAATGCGGAATGTGGGTCCTGGGTCATGGTGGGTGATCTGTAGCAAGCTACAATTTGGATTGCAGTGTTGCCTATTGTCACTTGCACTTGGATGATCTCTGATGCATCGTGCTGCACCACTAACCTGGAGGTGTGAGTATCCTTGATGAATATGGATACATCCCTGCCTTTTGTGTTCCGGTCCGGGTTCTGCAGCTGAAAGGTGTGGTATGAGTTATAGCCTAGTGGTGCTGGGGTGCTCTCTGAAGCCTTAAACCGGGTGTCTGTTACTGCACAGATATTGATGTTCTCCATACTGAGGAGTGCCTCGAGTGTGTGCAATGTGAGATTTGGACTTCTGGCATTGAGTAGCAATACCCCCAGTTTCTGGTTACATGTGCTATGTACGGTGGTGGGTTTGTTTATGAGCCTTGCCTAAAAGTCCACCTTGCCTAATATCCACCTCTCTACTATTGTTTGCAATCAATGACAGCTGTGCATGTGTACATGTTCTGCAAATATGTACTGACCCTTGTTACAGGGCTGTGCCAAATGGCTATGTCCACACCTACATAGAGTGGATATTGACAGTAGAGACACACTGGTTGAACATGTAGATTTGTGTAGCCTAACATCTCATTGCCGGACTAACAGCTGCTTGGAAATATGTTGACAGTACTGATAATGAAACAGGGTGCATATAGGATTCATAGGTTCATAGGATAGTACTAGGCTAAGTGCCCTTGTGGGCCATTTTAAGCCTAGCCAATTGCCTCATGTGAGAATCAAACCCTGCACCTTGTGTTTGTAAGGCAAATACCTTAACGATTATGCTAACCTCCCAGCCAATCATCTTTAACTCCAGTGTGACATCTGCAGTAGGCATGTAAGATGTAGGAAACTGCTGCCCATGTGTAATAGCAGCTTCATAGGTGATGACGTACACTATCTGATTATATCCTGATCATGTCGATAGTGGCAGCAGAGTCTATTGATATCTGACTCTGTGTGGGGAGTGGGTGTCTGTGCCCAACAGAGCTCATGGTTCTGCTGGGTGTGTGAGTTTATACCCAGACAACGATACAACCCTGTTCACACTTGCATCATCTGTAATCAACTATCAGAATGTGATGTGGCCCTCAGAAGGGGAATGCTACTAAAGGTAGCTACCATGTTCCTGTAATAGCGAGTATTGCCAAGTCCATAACTCAAATATTTACATGTGAGCATCACTGTCTAAAACATCTTCATAAGCAGTAAGTATACTAAATACAGTACATGGTACTTATAGTACAGAATGCTCATACAGGCTTGTCCACTACTCGGCTACTGGTGTTTACTAATATCAGCCTTGTGTATGTGGCCATCCTGGGGGAATGCAATCTCTATGCCATGTACACTGCCAAACCTGCCTAACACCACCCCTCACACATTGTCTGGGATGCAGCTACAGGGGTGATCTTGGAGGCAGTCCATACTACACCCATGACTGGACTAGACAGTCAAGAGGTGTAGGTTAACACATGCACCTCATCACCACAACCAACACATGCCCTTACCAGAACACAGTAAGGACACACACACATTCCACCACATATCACACACATCCACAGAGGCCTCTAATTATCTGGCCAAGCAAGAGGCCTCCCAAGTTGGAATACACAGACAGAATACAAAGACTGTACAACATAGTTCACATATTTGTGTCACACCTCAGAAAATGTGGCCAGACACATGGCCAACAGTACTCATTTGTGAATGCAGACCCTAGCACTATGTTACACACCAAGCTATATGAGGGCAAACATACTGTCAACTGCCTGTCTGCCATGATTAGCCACATACCCATACACTCTGACCACCTTTAGAACTATACACATGTCACTGGCATATGCTATGTTGTTGTGCAGGACCTGTGATGCAGTAGCTTGGACTGCATGGAAACACATGTAGGAACTGTCAGGTCATGTAGCCCATGCAGATATGTCGCAAGGCCTGGTTAGTATTCTGCCAGTGGCCAGAATGATGCAGCAGTACAGGGACAAGGATTGTGACATTTACTGGTGTAATTCAAAGAGTATTCAGCATCTCTCTGCCTGGGATAACATGTTGATAAACCATGATGCTTTGCCAGACAGGGTCTTCACCTGTCACCCCTGAGAATCTGGATACTGGCAATGGCCCATGCATCCCCTATAGTGCCCTCATTATGCCAGGTTCAAGTGAAAGTCCACTAGTGTACCAGAGACAGCCAAGAAATAAACTGTGGGTCTTGCTACTCAATGATACAATCAGGTACTCAATATAGACTCACTTACGGCATTCTGAAACATGGAGAACATATCTGTGCAGTGATTGAGATATGGTTCAATGCTTTGGAGAGCACCCCTGCATGACCATGTTATAACACATACCTCACCTCTTGGCCAGCATCCTTTATTGGAACACATGGGCCACAGGTGTGTCCAACTTCCTGAGGGATATGCACACCCCACACAAGTTGCACTTGCACAACGTAAGATGCATTATGCTGAGCAGCTACCTTTGTGCCAAAGTGTAATCCAAATTGCACCTTGTGAAAGATCATCCATCATGCCTCAGAAATCCCAACTGTCATTGTGCTGTAATGGGGAATACCAGTTGTGAGACAGGACACCATAATTATGGCCACTCAGCTATCCCATTATGAACCGGGAAGACTCATCTTGTATCAACACATGTGCTCAATGCATGTTGGATGTCATCAACACCAATGACCTGAATCACGATAGTCACACCAACAGGACTAACAGTATGCCACATATGGTCAGTCTTCAAAGCCAATGTTATGCTCCTTAAGAGCGAAGTGGTGACTGTCATGGCACCCATGCAGATGTACAATGCATGTGCAAATGCTGGGTACTACACAAATGCACTTTAGACACTCACATATGTGCAGTGATCGTGCCATTGAATCAGAAGCAGGATTCAAACAAACACAACCATGAAGGCAAACCAGTGGTACCCTGCCTTACACTGTACCACAGAAGGTAGTAACTGTTGCAAGAGTCAACACACATGAGTGGAAGTTGATCCATGGTCAGCCTCAGTAAGATGCAGATACACCATATAATGCCATGCAATGCTACTGTGAAACTACTCATCCACATATTATGAGGCCAAACACAGAGGATTCCATAGCTGTGTCATGAAACATAATGGCAACAACAAGACCTGCTGTGCTTCACAGCACTATGGCATGAGAGGTACTGCACCTATGGAAATAGCACCTGTTCAGCTAGATAGGGTCTTGGATAACATAAACACACTGCCCCCCCCAACAGGTACACATTCATATATCCATGTACACTACAGAGCCGCTGTAATAACAACTATGCAGGTACAAGCTGCACTCTCTAATGCTATACATACAGGCTGCATGGGACCTGTCCACATTCCAGGTTATACCCTACACAAATGGCAAAACAATCTGCTCCCCACATAAACATCGTGTACAATCATAGCTTCATGTCAGGCTGTGTACACACTCAGTGGTGCACAGCAACAGTCATCTGTTAATGCTGTCAATATCCGAGGACCCTGGTATGTGTACAGCTGACCTGGTTACAAACAGTGGTATCACTGCGTTGCATAACACATAATGTAACTGTCAGTACATGGGTACTCTGCACAGTTGTTGTAGGGCTAGGTACAGTCCACCAGTCAAAGGTTACTTGGTGTTGTTCCATTACATGTCATACCACATGTATGGATGTGTGTTGGTGGTCTGAGGACATGGTGGTGTCTGAGGATTACATCCTAGAATGCAGCTTTTGACACTGTGACCTACACCTGGCTCATCTGTGATGATATATATTGGAGAACTGGTCTGTGCATGTGAGTAGCCATTATGAATGTGGGGACACCACCACCTGGAGTAGTCTGTACCAGTGTTATGGCCCACATGTCTGGTTCTGTGTTATATGGTGGTAGTGCTATTGTGCAAAACAGAGCCATCAGCCAGGTGTTCCTCACTGCACAGATGTCAGTATTCCCCATTGTAGGTTCAACAGTGAGCAGCTGTGAGTACGAGAGCAACACATCTAGCACTGGTTAGCATAAGCATGCAATGCAATTGTCTTCTAGGTGTCAGGGTGTTATCCTGTGTTTAGGTCATTTGCCTTGGAATGGCACTATATGGGCAAATGCAAACAAGGTATTATCAACACTCCCTTGAATCATGGATGCATGTGATCTGTGATAAAGGCTTGTCTTCTGTCAGTCATGTCATCCCAGACTGACAGACACTGGACAACCTCGTAATTACAGCAGGACATTGGCTCATTGTGCTGGTCAAGCAGTTGCCATTCCTAGCATGAAATCACTGCGAGTGGTAGTATTGTGCTTGTTATAAACTGATACAGCTAAGGTGTCGGACAGCAGCAGATGTTGTGTAGATGACCAGTGTCAGATACATGTAGTGCAGTGTTCCTGCTAATAATGACAACTACTAACACAGGAGACCATTACAACATGTTCTGTACATCTAACTGTATGAGCATGGCCACTGTGGCCTTCTGTGTTTAGAATCAGAGTGCATCCTGAACAGCCCTGTGCTACTAAGTGCATAAGCATGCCCAGTATAACCTTGTGTATTTGGACTCATGCATTCCAAACAGCCCTGTGCTACTAATTGTGTGAGCATGCCCACTGACACCTTGTGTATGTTATGTGCTACTATGTGTATGTGCATGGCGATTGTAATCCTGTATAATGATAGTAGTCATCCATTCCACAGAAGGGCATACTCTTGTTCAGGATGGACTCCTACGTTAAACACACAGGTTCACAGCTATATACATCACAACTGTCAGCATCCCTGTTAATGTCCGCAATCCTAAAAGGTCATGATGACTGCTTTGGAATGTGCAATCTTTGTGGCGCAACTCATAACTGCTTAATACTGTAATAGTGATCTGTAGATAGGCAGGTATCCTGATCCCATCACTGGTGTGTGTGTGTGTGTGTGTGTGTGTGTGTGTGTGTGTGTGTGTGTGTGTGTGTGTGTGTGTGTGTGTGTGCGCGTGTCCGTCATGCTGGTGGACTGAACAATGCTTTTTAGAGTACTCACACTCCGTATGATTCCTATACTCAGCTTTTCAAGGCTGATGATGTCACCCACCTAGGAATACTCCTCTGGGATTGATGTAAACCAGTAATCTCAATAGCGCATTCTGTAACTGCATAATGCTGTTGTGTGATAAAATAGTTAGGTCAGTGTTCTAATCCCAGACATGCTGTGTGCGTCCATCTGCCGGCGGACAGAACAATGCTTTTTAGAGCACTCACCCACTGTACGATTCCTATGCTCAACTTTGGCAAGGCTGATGATGTCACCCACCTAGGAATACTCCTCTGGGTTTGATTTGACCCAGTAATCTCGATAGCACGTTCTGTAACTGTGTAATACTGTAGTGTGATAAAGTAGTTAGGTCAGTTTTCTAATGCCAGACATGCCATGTGCGTCTGTCTGCCGGTGGACAGAACAATGCTTTTTAGATTATTCACCCTCTGTATGATTCCTATACTCAACTTTGGCAAGACTGATGATGTCGCCCACCTAGGAATACTCCTCTGGGATTGATGTGACCCAGTAATCTCGAAACACATTCTGTAACTGCGTACTGCTGTAGTGTGATAAAATAGTTAGGTCAGTGTTCTAATCCCAGACATGGCAAGTGTGTGTATCCATCTACCAGTGGACAGAACAATGTTTTTTAGAGTACTCAAACTCTGTACGATTCCTATACTCAACTTTGGCAAGGCTGATGATGTCACCCACCTAGGAATACTCCTCTGGGATTGATGTGACCCAGTAATCTCGAAACACATTCTGTAACTGCGTACTGCTGTAGTGTGATAAAGTAGTTAGGTCGGTGTTCTAATCTCAGACATGCTGAGTGTGAGTGTGTGTGTATGTGTGTCCATCTGCTGGTGGACAGAACAATGCTTTTTAGAGTACTCACACTCCATACGATTCTTGTACTCAACTTTGGCAAGGCTGATGATGTCACCCACCTAGGAATACTCCTCTGGGATTGCTGTGACCCAGTAATCTTAATAGCGTGTTCTGTAACTGCGTAATGCTATAGTGTGATAAAGTAGTTAGGTCGGTATTCTAATCCCAGACATACCGAGTGTGTGTGTGTGTGTGTGTGTGTGTGTGTGTGTGTGTGTGTGTGTGTGTGTGTGTGTGTGTGTGTGTGTGTGTGTGTGTCCGTCATGCTGGTGGACGGAACAATGCTTTTTAGAGTACTCACACTCCGTACGATTCCTATACTTAGCTTTGGCAAGGCTGATGATGTCACCCACCTAGGAATACTCCTCTGGGATTGATATAAACCAGTAATCTTGATAGTGCATTCTGTAACTGCATAATGCTGTTGTGTGATAAAGTAGTTAGGTCAGTGTTCTAATCCCAGACATGCTGTGTGCGTCCGTCTGCCGGTGGACAGAACAATGCTTTTTAGAGTACTCACCCACTGTACGATTCCTATACTCAACTTTGGCAAGGCTGATGATGTCACCCACCTAGGAATACTCCTCTGGGTTTGATTTGACCCAGTAATCTCGATAGCACATTCTATAACTCTGTAATACTGTAGTGTGATAAAGTAGTTAGGTCGGTTTTCTAATGCCAGACATGTTGTGTGCGTCTGTCTGCCGGTGGACAGAACAATGCTTTTTAGATTACTCACCCTCTGTACGATTCCTATACTCAACTTTGGCAAGGCTGATGATGTCACCCACCTAGGAATACTCCTCTGGGATTGATGTGACCCAGTAATCTCGAAAGCACGTTCTGTAACTGCGTACTGCTGTAGTATGATAAAATAGTTAGGTCAGTGTTCTTATCCCATACATGCCGAGTGTGTGTATCCATCTATGAGTCGACAGAACAATGTTTTTTAGAATACTCAAACTCTGTACGATTCCTATACTCAACTTTGGCAAGGCTGATGATGTCACCCACCTAGGAATACTCCTCTGTGACCCAGTAATCTCGATAGCACGTTCTGTCACTGCATAATGCTGTAGTGTGATAAAGTAGTTAGGTCGGTGTTCTTATCTCAAACATGCTGAGTGTGAGTGTGTGTGTATGTGTGTCCATCTGCTGGTGGACAGAACAATGCTTTTTAGAGTACTCACACTCCATATGATTCCTATACTCAACTTTGGCAAGGCTGATAATGTCACCCACCTAGGAATACTCCTCTGGGATTGCTGTGACCTAGTAATCTCGATAGGGTGTTCTGTAACTGCATAATGCTGTAGTGTGATAAAGTAGTCAGGTAGGTGTTCCATTCCAAGGCATAGCAGGTGTGAGTGTCTGTCAGTCATATCCTATGTGTTGGTGGCTGTGAGTGGCTAGCCACTGGATGTGTTGAAGAGCGTGTTTTGTTGTTTCCCTATATAGTGCCATAAATGTCACAATCAGCCAAGAGACTGGGTTGGCAAGACATACCCATACATTTGGCAATAGGCCTGGTGAGTAAAGTCAGCAACTCTAATATTACCCTGAATACAGTCTGAACCCGTGTGTCGCACAGAAACACACCTGCCTTGGGATTAACGCCAGTACATTGTTCATGAGATATATATTCTATATCATATAATTAACACAAATACATCTACATGATGGAATACATGTCCTATAATGTTGGATGCCTGTGCTGGATGATATGTACGTGACAACATCCAATGCATGTATATTTGCCATGGCTTAGTGGTAAAGCACATTGTCTGTGGTGTGCAGGGTCCTGGTTTTGAGCCTTGCAGAGGCCGTTTGTTTTGTTGCTGGGCAGAACAAGGGCAGTTGAATAGGGTGTGAGTAAGGTGCTTTTAAGCAGTTGTGTGTGGGTTTGCACGATGGTGAGCAGTGGTTAGTTTTGGGGAGGCTCAGTATGGGTCATGTAACTATGCATTAGCAGGCAATCCTATACAAATTAGGTAAAGGATAGTGAATCCCGGTTATCCCCAGGGTGTGAGGCAGGTCCCAAGAGTGTATGTATATAGATAGCCGGGTGCAGGAATCGGCTATAGGTGACATCATAGGGGGGGGTGTCAGGCATACGTGGATTGGAGCCCTGTGGCTCGGGATTGCTCCTAGCTTAGCATGGCTAAGCTAGGGGTGTGTCTATACCTGCCTAGTGCAATTGGGAGAGACAACAGCAGTAGGAGAGTAATCAAGGTGAACTAGCTGAGCTGACAGGTGATATGTATCAGAATCAGCCGATTACAAAGGCAGCAGACCAGCCCAGCCCAAAACACTACTATAAACTAAGCAAACACCTTCCCCTCTGGTTTGTCCACACTCTACACCACCGGTGTATACATGCGGGGAAATTTTAACAAGCAAACCTACAAAATGAGAAGGGCTGCAGCAGGCAACATAGACCAACATGTGCAAGAGGCCGAGGGTGGCAAAGATGTGAATCCTGCTGAACATCCCTCAGTGAGGAGACAGAGAAGAGTGTACAGACTCATGGAAACCTACCAGGGGCTTACAAGTGCTGGAGATAGTGGAGTGCTATAGGGTGGACAGAGACCGCCTACAACAGATTGTTGAGCTGTGCTGGCCACACCTGACACATCAAACAGGCCGAGGGGAACCCATCCCAGTGGATACCAAGGTATGTGTAGGCCTAGGTATACTAGCCACAGGTACCTCCCAAAGCACAACTGGGGATATCATGGAGATATCACAGGCATCAGCATCCAGAGTATTCCACCAGTTCCTGGATGCCATGTCAGCACATGCCAGTGAGCATGTATATTTCCTCAACACACGTGAGGTGTTGAACAGCAATATGCATCTCTTCCACCAAATAGCAGACTACCCTGGGGTAGTGGGTGCTATAGCCTGCACACATTTACACATCAAAGCACCACCCGGTGAGCAGAGTAGGGCCTACATCAACCACAGGGGCATCCCCTCCATCAACTGCCAGGTCGTATGTGATGCCCAGGGCATTATAATGAATGTGTGTGCTGGCTGCCCTGGAAGCTATGACGATTCAGAAATATGGCATCTGACACAGCTGTACCACAGCTTTGCCAATATGGACATCCCCTACGGTCACCTAGTGGGGGATGCTGGGTACCCACTGGAGCCGTGCCTGATGACACCCATCAGAAATGCACACACACCTGAACAACAATGCCATAATGAGGCACACGCACAGGCCAGACATATAATACAGCATGTGTTTGGGATGCTCAGGTCACGGTTCCAGTGTCTGGACACATCCAGTGGAGCCTTGCAGTATTCACCAGCTACATGCACCCAAATTGTTATGGTATGTGCTATGCTACACAATATGATCCTGCTGAAACAGCTGCAGCAGGAACAGCAAGGGGCAGGGCCACACAGCCCCCCACCAATGCCAAGGCCTATACAGGCACAGAGTGACTCAGAGGAGGAACAACCTGAGCCTGACCCAGTAGGCAGAAGGAGGCGTGCCCAGTATGACCTGGCCTTGGCAAAGAGGCAACTCATAGCATATGCACTGACACAGTAGGGACCCAGGGAATGTCACCCTCTCTGACTCACACAGACAGTAGAAGGGATGCCAAACATGACACTACCTGTGCTCAGCCTTGCATAGGGAGTGTACTATGTGCATCCAACATAGGCAGCCCTCCAGCACCTTCCACAAGTCTGGCACACCCTCAAGGTTAGTCAATCAACATACCAATTGCCAAATGTAGTAGAATGTGTTGCTCTGTAGCTATGGTATGGATGTGAGCATGCAAGGGAATTGGGTGGCCGAATGTTAAGGCAGCAGACAGTAGACACCCATAGTGGCACCACGACATCTGTAACACATACTGGAGTCACCATAGTAGCCAGTACTACACAGGGTGACAAAACCCACTGCAGGTAATGGGCTGAGCATCATGTGTGTCCAAAAGACCCACACAAGTCTCAACCAGCTGGACAGTTGTAGACTGACACAAACAAATGCTGTACTATGGCCTCTGAATGTCCCCTATGGATAACCCCTCCCACAGACCCACACAGACAGACTACAGCAGGCCAAGCAGTTGGATGGAGGTTGTGAAGGCTCGGAAGTCAGAAACTAATATGTTGGTAATTAAAGCTAAGATATGTAGTACACTGGTATGCATCTAGCCAGCACAATGGGTAAGACTACACACTGAAATGGAGTGCCTGACATACCAATACAGTACTAGCAAATGTGTACAAGTGTCAGGTGTGTCCCCCATCCAACATACACTTATAACAACAGTCAGATGTGCCCCCCCCCCGCTCCTGTGTAGGAATGTAGATACAGTCAGGTGCCCCCCCGCTATGCAGAAATGTAGCAACAGTCAATGCCACATGACCGATGGATACCTGCAGACACAGCATGCTACCTGTCGGTGTACAACACAAAGGTCAGCACCACAGTACAGACTACCTGGACATATAACACATGCGATACAGATGGCCATACTGGGCATGCTCACACACTTGAAGGTATGAAGGCAATGTCAGTTGACAACATACTGAATGGTCATACTGGGCATGCTCACACACTTAAACACATGAAGGCTGTGCCTGCAAACACCAGTGGTCCGGACATATCTGGCAGTCACAGTTCTTAGTGCAGACACATGTCGGTATGCACCACACCTGCCTTGTACACACAGTGGATAGGAATACAGGCATATATGTAAGGACAACACACTATAATACATCAAAGGTAGATGGACATAGATGTGTGGAAGAGGGTGACTGTGACAAGGAGCCATCTGGGCCTGTCCCATCCAGCACACAGCCAAAGGGCCCCAAACACATGAGGTGCAGATGTCATTCACTGCAGATACTAGCCACCTGTATCTATCAGCATGTCAGACTATGTGGTGCATGTGCCAGCTGTGCAACATGGCTGTACAGGGAAGTAGTCATCTAGTAGCTGTATACACGTACCTGTGACATAAGGCCCCATGTGCACCCACATGTGGCATGTCAACCCCTACATAACTGGGTTATGGTCCATGCACACACTGCCCTCCCCATAGCAGTATTATGACAAGCCTGCTGAGGTCATCCATTGTGAAATACACCTTTGGGAGAGCTGTAGTTCAGTAATCTCCATGGTGCATCCCATAACTGCATACTGCTGTAGTGTTATACTAGTTAGGTAGGAGTTCTAACCCCAGGTTTGCCAATTGTGTGTGTGAATGTGTGCACGTCTGTGTGTCTCAGACTGTGTAAAGAGAAATGGTTTATAGGCTACCCACAGCCCGTACAAATCATATACTCACCTTTGGCAATGCTGTTGATGTCACTCACCTAGAAATACACCTCTGGGAATGTCGTAGACCAGTAGTCTCTGTTGTGCATTCTGTAACTGCATATTGCTGTAGTGTGATTGAGTAGTTACGCCAGTGTTGTAATCCCAGTCTTGCCAACTGTGTGTGTGTGTGTGTGTGTGTGTGTGTGTGTGTGTGTGTGTGTGTGAGTTCGTCTGCCTGAGGACAGACCAATGCTTTTAGAGTACTCACACTCCGTACAAGTCATATACTCACCTTTGGCAATCCTGCTGATGCCACACACCTAGAAATACACCTCTAGGACTGCTGTAACCCGGTATTCTCCATAGCACATGCCGTAAATGCGTATTGCTGCAGTGTGATATACTAGGTAGGTAGGGGTTCGAATCCAAGACATGGCAGGTGTGTGTGTTTGACTGTCAGAGCCTGAGTGGGGGTGGCTGTGAGTGTCTAACCACTGGACACGTTGGGGAGCAGATCTTGTAGTTTTCATATATGGTGTCCATCTTATGACACAATGCCCACCTCACAAGGTGTACAGATGTCAGTCAGCCATGGGACTGTGTTGGCAAGCCATACCCCTACAACTGGCAAAAGGTTTGGTGAACAAAGTATGCAACCCTACTTGTACACGGTATATGTCCTGAATCCATGTGTCATACACAAACACGCTTGCCTAAGATATCCTGCTATGTTGCTAGTACCATGCACATTGATGACAGATAGTAGGCATGGTGTGATTGTAGTTGGCTGCAGAGGACATGGCACCCTGTACAGTGGTACAATAGGCACATAATTGCAGACAATGTGCCTTCAGTATATTCCCCACTGGATGCCTGCAACATATGTGGTGCCATCAAATGTGATCCACAGAGGCCATACAATGCCGTACACATGTGCCCTGTATGGACTGATACCACTGACACCAGGATATACCTGTATCATGCTATCAATGCAGGTGCAGGGTCAACCTGCTGACTATAAGCAGGTTTTGCCACACCAGGCCAGTACTGGCATATCGGAGGATAACAGTCTGTGTACACAACATGTGCCTGCCATACCAGGTACACCTGTACATGTCACTGTACAGTATTGTGGGACATGCACATCCTAGGCAATGTCCATGTCAGGGACTATCAAACACAGACATGGCATGCATTGCAAAGCTATGGCCATACACAATGGTAACCAGGATGTCAGGGCAGTTCATGCAGTACCCATCTGTATGGAACATTGCAGGCACTACACCCCTGTACCACACTGCACACCATTGTCAGGTGGCATGATGCCAAGGATTACCCCTCACCCAGCCTTGTACAGCCATCTTGCACAGCCAACAACTACACACCCATGAAGCAATGCATACATGCATGTCAGTACTGGCACCTTGTGTCTGCATGTGGGTTATGATGCTCCCAACCACAGTCACTCCCAGTATAACCCCCATTGGCATACCAACAGATATCAAACACGTTCACATGCCCTAGCCCGTAGAACCTCCAGATATCCCCTGTGGTGCATGTAGTACATGTGCATTACTGCAGTGTGGCAAACTAAGTAGTTAGGGAGTGTATTTGTGACCCTGGAAAAGAGTGTCAATGCTAGTCCATTAGAGAGTGTGATTGTGGTGACAATGGCATCCGTTCATGTGGACAGCCACGTGTGCTACACCTAATGTATGTCTACTATATCTCTGTTGTACATGTCTCTCACCAACACACATACATGTTCTTAAAGCACAGCAACATGTCGGCTTTGTGGCACATATAGTAACTGCATGCACTTGTAATAGTAATGACTAGTCAGTCAGGGGTTTGACCCCTGTACTGGAAGGTGTGTGACAGACGATGCTTAGGTTTTAGTCTCCAAGCCCTTCTCTGATGTACATTGTCTGTCCCTCCCACACACTCTTTCGTGGATGTGGAGGTATTCACCTGCTTAGCAGCAGCATGTGTATTGTAAGTGATGGACATGCTCAGGTGATGGCCTCTGCACCTATTGCAGTCCTCCTGTAGCTGATTGCATGTGGAACAGCTGTGATGATGTTCCCATAGCCATTCACATGATAAACACAGTACAATATCTATGAGCATCGTGTTGGTGTTTGACCATGACAGTCACTGTGAGTGGTACCTGGATGTGTTGTTTGGAAAAGGCATCACAGATGATATCTTGATGTTCCTAAAATATCATAAACAGTGGGAAATAGCCTAAAGACAGGTGGGTGATGTGCCAGACATGACTACAGCATGTAAGTGTAGATATGCTTCATTGAGACTACTGCCTGTTTAACATGTTGTGTGTGATAATGGCTATTCTGCATGTTTTATAACAGACATGACAGTGCTGTGTTCGTGAGGGACCCCCATCTGTAGGGCCTTCTGTGGACTGTCAGTGTGTGGAACCATTTGTTTCCTGTGTTACACACTGAACACACATCTGTGCACAGCAGGAGCATAGTGTGAGGATTGCTGCCAGTACATGGTGATAGGGATGTGTTACTGCCATTGTATCCCTGACTGGACATATGTCACATGAAACAGTGGCATGACAGACACTGTCTGGGGTTCTCAGTGGCAAGCCAGTAATGGGCCATTGTTCATAGCTGCAGTCACACATCTTCTACACTTTGTACAGATGTCATGTAATATATATGCATGTGTTGTGCTCCCTCTGCAAATGTATACCATTTGTTGTGTTGTGTTGATGGTCATATCTATGCATACTGTTGTAAGTAATCCTGAATGCTGTTGTCTATTACTAAGCTATATCTGTGTTTAAACTGCAACACCATAGGCTGTATGGGTTTGGAGGTCCTGGCAGAACCTCCTGTCCCACTTCAGCTGACCATGGCACCAGTCACCAGCACATCTGGGGCCCAGCCTTGGACCTCAACCTCTGTTGGCTCTGCACCACCTTCTGGTGGTGCCACCACTGAGGATAGGGCCTGTCCCCCCTGGGAGCAGGGCCAGACAGGAACATGTCCGCTGTTGTGCGGTCCCGGACGTGGTGTGTTAGGGTCTCAATAAGGGGTTCCGAGGCCAGATATACAAGCACAAGGATGGAGTGTTACATTTACAGGGTGAGGTCGCCCCTCCTGGACAGACCCCAGCACTGCCTCCTTTGCAGCTGTTTTGGTGCAGTGGTGGCTGCCCATGGATGGGGACCTCCGTCCCACTGTTCCCATGGGCTTGTGAATGCTGAACACCCCTCCCCATCTGAGGTGTATCCCCCCACATGTGTCATATACCGACCCTGTATGCTGTCTTGTGTGTAATCCTACCCTACCTATCCTCCACGGGCATACCTACTCTCCTTCCCCCACATCCCACTCTCACCCTACGGAAACCTAAGACCAGTCAGTTCCTAGGACAACATTTGCCCCATACATAGCTGTCCATTTCACACACGTACCCATTGGACACATGTAACCCTTGTAATATGCATCACAACATACTCCTGTTATCCTCACCCCTGTCCCTCGCGTGCACAATCCTGGTATGCACATCACTCCTAAATGTTCCAGGTACACGTGATGTGGACGACCCCATTGTACACACAACACTACCGGTCCCTCTATGGTTACCCCATTTACCTTTATTATGATGATGATGTTGCACTCAGCAGCTTGCAAGAGTACTGTTCTCACATAATGATTGGACAGGTACTGTTGTGTTAATGTACATTACATGCACAGAGTGATGTATACGGCCAATGTACAACTGTTTGCGTGTATGACTGACACATGTCTGTCTGAGGGAGTCTTGATATTACATAGGACAACACCACTACATAATACATGCATCGCTGGTGTTTCCCTTTTCATTCGTTTGTAATGCTTTGTTGTCACATGGTATGTTCCTGATATATCTCTATATATGTATGTACCTATATGCTGGACATAAACACTCACACATACATCTACATGATGGAATACATTCCTATACTGTTGAATGACTGTGCTGTATGATATGTTTGTGGTAAGGTCCGATATCTGTATATCTGCCATGGCGTATTGGTAAATCACATTAGCTGCGTGTGCAGGGTCCTGGTTCCGAGCCTTGCAGAGGCCGTTTATTTTGTTGCATGGCAGAACAAGGCCATTGGATACGGAGGGAGTAAGGCACATTAAAGCAGTTGTGAGCGGGTGTGCATGGGTTTGCATGGTGTTATGCAATGCTAACCTCTGGTTACAGTTTCTTACACTCAATTAGCCTCTACATTGCTTTACCAGTGTAATACTCGCATACTGGCAGCCAAACAGGCTTACACCTGCTTGCTCCTGCACTTGCAAATGCACTGACATCAGTGCTTGCATCTGATACTCACACCCTTGGGTGGGAGCGAGGGCCACAATATTACCTTGTGATGCCTATTACATCAGATTACATGCCTACAGTATCAGGAATGGCTACCCATTAGGTGACGGCATGCTGTTCGACTGTACGGAATCAGCAGCCTGTCTAGTGTTTTATTCATATTATTTGTGTGTTCCTCTTGCAATCTGCACCCATCTGGCTGATACATGGGAACTGAGACTCTTCAATACAGACATGTAATTGAGTTTTGGGAACCACATCCGTCAGCCAAGTCATGTTACTGCATACCTATTATTCTATCATCTTTCAAAGGTAGTCAGTGGAATATGTGCTTTCTGTCCCTATCAAACCTCTCATACGATTGGGGAAAAATGAAGACTGAATCAGGGACATGGCATGACAACATCAGGGACACATTTAAATTATTGGTGCTATCAACCTGACACATTGACAGACTCAGAGCATATGTATTCATACACATTGTCTGAGGTACATGCTGTTTATGACTCTTAATTGTTGTTATTCATTATGTGTAATCCACCACCTTTCCTCCTAATATCACTAGTTCTAGGAGGGTTTAGGTGGGGCAGAGTTAGAATCTGGGTCGAAATCAGGGATGTCCCTGGTAATCGGGGACAGTTCAATGGTCTGGTCCCTATGTGTTCCTCCAATGGTTTACAGCCTATCCAGTGGATGTGCTCTTAGGGGTTGGGAGGTATGGGCATCAGCTATGCCCATATCGAACTATTACTTACATCACCGGGGCAGTCCTAATACAGCTCTACCAGCCAACACCTGCACGCCTAGGCCTATAATCGCATACCCATAGTTCCCCCACCTGCCACTCCTCTACAGCAGTCATCCTTGCTGTGGGTGCAGGTGGGATATAAACACACCACTACACACTGCCCACTCTCCCCGTGTCAGGACATATGTCATACGTTGTGTCGACCCATGGGTTATCAGGCTTGCAAAACCTACTGGTCCGTGTACATCTACAGCCTGGTTTGATAAATCATTACTGGGACTGGTTCTGATAATTAATTTTTGGTGTCCCACAAGGGACATCGATGTCTATGTTTCAAGTTTAGACCTTGCAGGTCTCTTCCACTGGTAGTATCCTGTCAGTGGTCTGGGAAGCAGTGGTGTGTTTACCTTTATTGTGTGTCTGTATGTCTCACCAGCCTAGCTGGGGGGGTGGGGGGTGATGCTATGTGTTACACATTTGTTTATTGGACCTAGTTCCATAAGTGTCATATTATGGCAGGAACTCCAAGGCTTGAAAATACTTGTAGAAAATCCACTTTATTCACCAGTTTACAAAAAGTTAAAACAGATTGGCAACAGGTTTGAGCGCTTTCATCTCAGAAGTGAGACTTCATCAGAAACAATGCTGTGAGAAAAAAGACTCATTTAAATAACCACCATAATTAAACAATTAATGATGTCACCATATCATTATTATGAAGTTACTTTCTAAAAGGTATATACATTTTCAAGCCTTGGAGTTCCTGCCATAATACGACACTTATGGAACTAGTTACTTGACTTTTTGCTGCTTTTCTACTTGTTTATTGGACCTCCCACCACCATATGCACGGCCTGTGAACATGTGTTACTCATAACTGCTGTATCATATCCTAGCTATATACATGTGTATATTTACTGTCATATATATATATATATATATATATATATATATATATATATATATATATATATATATACATTAATATATACAGATATATCTGTATATGTATGCATACATGTATATTTATATGTTGCTGTATATATATATATATATATATATATATATATATATATATATATATTTTTTTTTATTTTATTTTTTATTTTACATTTGTTGACCGGGCTAGTCCAACTGGATATATGTCCATTTTCAGTGGAGGCCTGGGGAGAAAAGCTCCACACGTCAGAGTAGAATCACAATAACATAAGTACATTACTAAGATTTAGCAAATTTTACTAGTAAATACATTTTAGCTTAAGAGTAAGGAAAAAATCTTCTAAGCTAACATATCACGCATGGATATACATACAACAATATATAAGGTAAGTAAAACTGAGCACTATTTGAACTTTAAAAATGTTATACAAACAATATTGTTAGTAGAAAAGGAATAACTAGTTTGTGTGAGTGAGAAGAATAGGGTCTTGAGACAGTGGAGGAAGTTAGTCTGGGTTTGCACAGGGGCATAGCTAGTGCGATTTAAGGTATGGTTTGAGCTTGGATTTAAATAGGGTAGTTGAAGGTAGGGAGGTTAGATCAGTAGGGAGGGAGTTCCAGGTTTTACCCACTGTGTTAGAGAATAGAGAGTCTCCAGCCAGATTGTTGGTTTTACTTGTCTTTACCATTAATTTGTTTGATGAGCGCAGAGTCTTCAGGTTATTATAGGGGTGATTAGATTAGTTAGTATTGGAGTAGATGTAGGATGAAACAGTATCTTATGGGCAATAGTTAGCTGGTTTGATAGAATAAGATTTGGCAATTCTATCCACCATAGTTGATTAAGATTGTTACAATGATGGGTTCTATAGGTAGAGCCAGTTGCAAATCTGGCAATATTATTGTAGGAGCTAGCCAGCTTGTTCAGATTGCTTTTGCATAGTTTGGTATAGATAGGGGATGCATATAGTAGGATTGAGATAAGGTGGGTCTGGGCAATGGTAGTCCTGTCTAGTGGGGTGAGAAAGGGTTTGATCCTATAGAGGGAACCTAGTTTTTTGTTTACTGTTTTTATAGTGTTGTTAATATGTGGCTCAAAGGTGAGGTTGGTGTCAATTAGTACTCCAAGCAGTTTTGTAGTACAGTCTGGAGATATGATTGTACCATTGCTAGATGTGACTGTGAAATGCAGTGGGGGGGCTTTGCAGGTGGGAGTAAATAGTAGCATTTTTGTTTTTTTTTTGGGTTCAGGATGAGACATCGTTGAAGAAGTCAATTCTCTACTGTGTTAAATGTGTCTTGGGTTAGGGAATGCAATTGTGATAGTGAAGAGGCTGAGCATATAAGTGTGGAGTCATCCGCATATTGGATACAGATGGCTTGAGGTAATACAGAGTGTAGGTCGTTAGTAAAAATAGAAAAGAGGAGAGGACCCAATATGGAGCCTTGAGGGACACCAAGAGCAATTGGTATGTGGGAAGACAAGTTATTCTCCCATAGTACAGCCTGTTGCCTCTTATTTAGATAGGATTGGAACCATTGTATAACAAGTAGATCCAGTGAGAAGTTGCTAAGTATGTTTAAGAGTAGCTGGTGGTTGACCATGTCGAAGGCTTTTGACAGATCAATGAAGAGGGGTGAGGATAGAGTGTTGATATTACATTTTTTATTAATGACATCTGTGAAGGAAAGAAGAGCAGAAGAGGTGCTGTGAAATGGTCTGAATCCATGTTGGTAGGTAGCTAGTAGGTTGTTTTCTAGGAGGTGGTTTAATAGTTGTTTATGAATGCACTTCTCCATGATTTTTGCCAGAGGGGATAGTATGGCTATAGGCCTATAGTTAGAAAAATCTTTGGAATTACCATCTTTATGCAGGGGATGACATGTGAGATTTTCCAGATAGATGGAATAGTTCCTTCAGAAATAGTTCTGTTAATGAGGATGGATATGGGGTAGGCTATAGCATTGGCTGTTTTTTGCAGGTATTCTGCATGTAGTAGATCTGCAGAGAGGGTGGTGGGTTTAAGTTTCTTGATAAGGGTGTAGACAAAGGATGTAGGAATGGGTTGGAATTGAAATATTGGGGGGCTGTTAGGGATAATACTGGAAGGAGATGCAGTGTCAAGGGATAGCTGATTGGCCAAAGACTGAATGGTGTCTGTGAAGAAAGTGTTAAAAGAATTGGCAATTTGGTTGGAGCTAAGGAGATTGGAGCCTGAGGGGGTGGGTGTGATTGAGTGATCTGGGTGCAAGAGTTTGTTTATACTTGACCAGAATTTTTGAGGTTTATTTTGGTGGGTTTGTTGGAGGTGGCAGTAATAGTTTATTTTATCTGACAATATGGCTTTTTTAGTTTAATTTCTTAGTTGTCTA
The DNA here is from genome assembly GCF_019279795.1 of Protopterus annectens. Lineage (NCBI taxonomy): Eukaryota > Metazoa > Chordata > Ceratodontiformes > Protopteridae > Protopterus > Protopterus annectens. The sequence continues at coordinate 1,718,573,062 of NC_056726.1, forward strand.
AATAATTAGTTGATCTGCCAGGTTTTTGGTTGTACGCCAGCTAGCCCAGAGCTTGTTTCTATGGAGGATTTTTTGTTTGGTAGTTTTGGTAAGCCAGGGGGCTGGTTTAGACCTAGTTCTTACTTATACGAATTGAGGCATGGTAGTCTAGAATGGTTAAAAATTTAGAGTTAAAGTATTTAACGGAATTTTCTAATTGTAGGTGTTTCAAGGGTGACCAGTCGCAAGCTGCAAGTTCTTTTTGAAAGCTGTCAGTGTTAAAATTTTTATTACATCTTATTTTCTTATATATGGTTGGGTTTGGGGTATCAGTCTTATACCTGATTAAGAAGGTGAGTGAGTGATCACTTATATCTTCTGGGAGGGTCCCTACATTGTAAGATTGGTTTTGACTGTGTAAGAATGTAATCTAGGGTGCTGTCATTATTACTACGTTTATTGGTTCTAGTGGGGACTGTAATGGTTTGTATAAAACCGTGTAGGTCGATGTGGGAAGAAGGCTGTCCTGATGTGCAAGTCATCCAGTTTATATTAAAGTCACCAAGTATTATGGTTTCTTGTGGGTAGGTGGTGGACAGCCAACTTAGGATAGCTTCTAAGGTTGTGATATTGTTGCCTGGGGGAAGGTAAATACAGATTATGTAAATGGATTTACATTTGTTAAGTTGAGCTTTAGAGATAAGAATTTCAGCGTTGCTAGTTAAGGGAGGTTTAGACTCAATGGAGGTGATTTGTAATTCAGATTTATATAGGATAGCTAATCCTCCACCTTTCTTAGAGTTACGGACCAGTCTCAGAATGCTATAGCCAGGGGGAATAACTGTAGTATCTTGTATGGTTGGTTTGAGCCATGTTTCAGAGAGGCAGAGGATGTCAAATGAATGTACATCCATGAGGGCATGTAGGTGAGCAACTTTATTGTTTATGCTTCGAATATTGAGATGGGCTATAAGGAGAGAGTTGGAGGGTCTGTTGACCAGGTGTGTATTAGTAGAATTTGGGGTGCTAGGCTTGATGGAAGTAGTAGAATTTGGGCCCGGGTTTGGGTGTATATCACCATCAGTTAGGGAGTGGACTTGTATTGCAAGAGTGAGTATTAATCCTTTACATGTTAGGTTCTGGGTTTTTTTAGTTCTAGGACTGTAGTATGTGATGTGAGTGAGCCTATGAAATTTGGATGATAAATACTTTGTTGGATAAGATGTGTAACTGCGGCTATGAGGGATGATGAATGTTGGTGTGGAGGTTTGTTTCATGGGGTTATGAAAGTGTAGGTGGTTGAGGTGTTCATAGGAAGTAAGTATATAGGGTATAGCTAAAATAGGTAGAAATTATAGTAGGAGTAAGGGTTTAAAGTCTATATATGTAGTGTTAGGTGACATTGTAAAGTGTACTGTGTAGGTAAGTATACAGGGATGGGTGTTGATAGAGATTAGATGGTGGGAGGTAGGCTGTAGCACTTAAAGGGGTTGGTCTATGTGATTGCTTGTATTGACAGGGGGTGTGGTTAGTGTGTATAAATGTAGTAGCACGGGGGGCGGGTGGAATTTGGGGGCAGGGTAGGGGAGTCAGCCCAGAGGCGACAGTGGGTAGAGCCACAGAAGGAGTGAGCCCTAGGAGAACAATCAGTAAAGAGCTGTTTGTTAAGGTAAGTGTAAGGTGGAGAAAGGTGGGAGATGTTAGTCTTGATAGTAGGGATAGAGGGGGTATAGTTAAATGATACAGAGTAAGAAGATATAGGGATAGAGTAAGACTATAACTCTGCAAGCTTGAGATACCATGCTCCTTAGAGAAGAGTTTCAAGACAGAAAGATAGTTTAGGACAAAGGCGCCACCTAGTGGCCAATGTTGAATTAGTTACAATAGTTCCCTTTAGGAGGTAGTAGGTATTGGAATTGGAATTTGAGGAGAAAGGAAGAATATTATGTATTTACAAGGGTATAGGAGAGAAAGTGAGCTAGGAAGGAGAAAAGGATGGTAGTGGCTGCTGGACACCCTAGCAGGGGATTATACTTTAAGAGGTACAATAAATTGTACAATAAATTATACAATGTTACTTCTGTTGACAGAATATTTATATATATATAAAATCAAATGACATATGGGTCTATGGTTGTCTGCATATGTATATGTTTATACATGGGTATGTATCTGTATTCTTTCTCTGTATATATACATTCGTACTACGGTGAGGGAGAGACATATCTCTATGTTGCTATGGGTAGATATGCATGCACATACCTCTACATATATACATCTACATCTGGTTATTCCGTTCCTTGCCATATAGATTACACTTTGCTTTAGTGGGTCTCACAGTGGGTGTGGCTGCTTGTTGGCTGACACCTCTGCCCAATGAACACATTGCATCCCTAGGGCTGTCCATATAGGCCCACATCAGCCAACACCTGCACACCTAGACCCATAAGTAGCTACCCATAGTTCCCCTCCCCACCCTCGCCTCCTCAACAGCAACCATCCTTACTCTGGGTCCTGATCTGTTCTGGACACACCACTACACGCTGCCCACTCTCCACTTCATGGGACCCATTTCATACAATTGTGTCGGCCCATGGGTCATCAGAGCTACCCACCCTTGTATTCCGAGTCTGTATACACCGCGGACAAAATGGCTGGTCTATCGCCTTTATTTGATTTGTGCAAATTTTAAGGTGTCCCACAAGGGACGCTCCAGTCTGTGTTCCAAGATTACAATCCACTGGTGCACTTCCCCCCCCCCCCGGTTGTATCCTGCCTGTGGTCTGGGGAGCAGTGGACTCTTTACATTGTTTGCGTGTATGTTTCCCGTGTCCCGCTGG
>NC_056726.1:1718580880-1718590880 GCF_019279795.1 Protopterus annectens
CACACTACTACACATGCGCCATTCCCTATTGCTCTGGACCCGTCCCGCATGTTGACTCACTCCAAGTATATTCAGACTTCCCAAGCCTATAGTCCTGGCACATACGTTCATATGATGGTCAGGGTGTTCATATGGTCATCCGGGTTTAGGTTTGTCCGACTGGCGACTGGGACTGCCCTGTACCTGTTTGAAAGTCAGACTTAGCACGTGAACAAAGTTATTCCTACTGTTAACATTCTACCTGTGGTTAGAGACGCAGGGAGTTTACCCACCTCTGGCCAGCTTGATATGTCAGCACTAGATAATGTGGGTGTTCCACTGCTGTTTTCCTTCTCATTCATTATGAATGCTTTCTTGTGCCCATGTTCATTCTGTGTATATATATATATATATATATATATATATATATATATATATATATATATATAAAATATCTGTACGTACGCATGCATATACATCTACATGATTAATTACTTTGATCATACTGTTGAATGACTGTGCTGTCCGCTATGTTTGTAATAACATCAGAGTTAGGTATAACTGCCATGGCTTAGTGGTAAATCACATTGGTTGTGGTGTGTAGGGTCCTGGCGTCGAGCCTGGCTGAGGCGGTTTATTGTGTTGCTGGGCAGAACAAGGGCCATTGGACAAATGGTGAGTACAACACTTTTCAGCAGCGGTTTTCCGTTTCACCATGTTTAACTGCCGTTTCCCATCATGCAAACACCTTCTGCATTCTTACTGTGATACGTCACCCCAGTTCACATTTCAATGGTATTATATCTTTATACAGCATAAAATTAGCAGGATATGCTCATATACGGATTACGCATCATAAATGGTGTGTGCTGCAATCGAACCGGCAACGTCTGCTCTAACCACTACACTATTGCTGTGCTGCTTCATTTGCATGTATACAGCAAAACATCACTAACACAGCAATCATCCTTTCTCTGTTCAGAAATAAACCACACCACTACACATGCACCACTCCCTACTGCTCTAGGAGTCTCACTCCAAGTATATTCAGACATCCTAAGCTTATAGTCCTGGGACATACGTTCATATAATGGTCAGGGTGTTCAGTTAGTCTTCCGGTTTTTGGCTCATCCAAATGGAGGCTGGGACTGCCCTGTATCTGTCTGAAAGTCAGACTTATCACGTGGACAGAGTTAGTTCCACTGTTAGCATCCTACCTGTGGTTGGGGACACAGAAGGTTTGCTCACCTCTGGCCAGTGATATAACAGCACTAAATAATACGGGGGGGTTCTGCTGCTGTTTCCCTTCACATTTGTTATGACTGCTTTATTGTGACCATGTTCAGTCTTCATGGATACATATATATATATATATATATATATATATATATATATATATATATATATATATATATATATATATATATATATATATATATATATATTATGTCAGCTTGTAAGTTACTTAATCACCCTATATCCGATGGCCATTATTCTGGGCATCGTATAAAATTAATAGCCCTAGCATGGTTTGGACTCAAGGACAGAAACACCTTAGTCACCGGTTTGACCACTACACCATCCGTGGTACATTCTGCATGGATGGTAGTTAAGATATATGACTTTACTACAGGCATTCCACACTACTGGCAACAAATGTGACAGTCGGTTGGTGTACATATGTATAGTACATGTTAGTGTTCATATGTTTCTGAGAGACATATATATACATTTGCAAGTATACATATTTATAAATAGGACACATACTTGACAACTACTTATATGCATGTATGTGTGATGTGTAGCTGTAGCTATGCATATAGAAGTGTGCACATTTATAGATGTATGACTACATATCTGGGGTTGTACATGGCCATGTATATGAACACCCACATCCGGGAGGGACGTGTACCGTTTGTATACAGGGGTTGTGTGCATCATTACGACGTGGAATCTTGTCAGGGTATGCGATTTGTGGATGTGTACTATTTGGATGATGGCTATGGGGAAGCTTCTAGGGAACATGTGAAAGGTATATATTTCTGATAATGCACATGGGGAGATGTGCATCACAGTCAGGTGTTTAATCCCGGGTCATAGGTCATGCAGGACCAGCTGGAGGCTGAGCAGGGTTGTGGTCAACTACTGCTAATGCAACTTGTGTCCGGATGTCTACGGGGCTGGACATCGTGTTGTGCCACCAAGTCTAATCTTTAGAACAGAAACTTATCCCATGAGGGATTTCCACAAATTGCAGATGCCAATGACTCCCATTCTTTTGGCTATATGAAAATGAGGGAGGGTTATACATGCATGGGATACCTAGTTTGCAAGCTTGAGACTGCTAGGGTGAGACTGCCTACTAGATGTGGGTAGGGGGCACTATGTGCAGATATGGCTGGCCCAAGCTAGCAGCCCTAATATGGGTGGTTTTGGTGGGCGTTCAGCAAGGAGGGGGTGTGCTGTGGAGGGGATGATGGGTATTCAATTATGTATCCAGGTGTGTAGGGGTTGGATGGCTCAGTTCAGGCCAGACCATTATGTGGGTGTGAACCGGTACTGTTTCTGTACATGTGTATCATACATTTTAATGTTCATATCTTTGTGGGATTGTGTTCTGCAGTATGGCCTGTCAGGGTGTATTGGGGATGTGAATGTATGTTCTTTGGTTTCCTTTTTGATTCACCCACTGCTCCCTCGTACACCTCCAGTTCACCTATTGTACATCCGACCCAGTCTCCCCTTGGTGAATTATTACATTACATGCCACCCCCCCCCCAAATTCCACAAACACACCATCCATCCCTTCTCTGGTTGCTGGCCCATAGCACAGACAGCAGTACACATTGTGTACTCTACATATCTCTGGTACCAATATGGTTGTGAGGATAACCCTAGCATATTTGGTCTTCCACATGCTGTACTTCACGCACATAGGTACACGCAAATACTTATCTTTCATGACATGGTAGGTTGACCAGGGTAATACCCATTCATCTTTGGGCTGTCCAAACAAGGATGACTCGGACTGCAAATGGGCAGATATTGAGCAAATGCTCTGACCATCCATTGGGCTAGGCTTAGCAAAGGGCAGCAGCGCGCTAACATGCTGCGTTTCACTTCCACTTGGTATAAAAACCAACACTACAATGAAATATGGACACGGGGTTTTAAATGTCATTGTTCGAGGGACGGGGGCTCAAAATTCAGCTACGTGCTTTTGTGTTTACTCCTGTGATTTTATTTTGGTGCTCGAGGAACTCTCTTGTATGCTTTGCATTAATTTCAGTATCCACGGACACTGACAGGAGTGATTACTATTAGAGGCAGGGTGTACTAGTCAGCATTTTAGGTTGTGCGACTGTAGCCGACATGTCCACGCCTCCGTGCAGCACTTAAACATGCTCCCTGCACTCGTGCATGTTTACTGTGCATGTGGACGGTGCGGCAGCGCACCTTCATTAATATGCATATGGTGCTGCTGCGTCATCGCTACGCCGCACGGTCGGCACAAGGCTAATGCCATCCTTGCACCGAGCTTCATGAATCCCAGGGAGTAACTATTACATTTGTAATATTTTGTAAACAACTTACAATATCTCAGCAACCACTCAGGTTATACACTTACTGTCAGCAGCATTTTATTCAACTAGGTGAGAACTTTCATATCAGGCTAAGGGGTTCTGTCTGTGTTACTTGGTTGTTGAGATATTTAGAAAAATGTGAAAATTATATTTTTATGAATTAATATCATAAAAACAATAGTTAATATCTATTTACCTGCACTAGACAGAGGTCAAATATTAATGTGCTTGGATTTGCCATTGTGTAAGCTTTAAGATGAAATCTTTTAAAACCTTGTACATAGCGTTGTTTTGGAATTATTGATGCAAATATGAACAAGCAATATGTGATGCCTATAGGCATCAATAGGAGTTAACTGCAGATGCACTGGAGGCATCACTCAGATGTACAGTAATGAGTTAAACCAGAAACCTCTATCCCTGGCCTCATATATAATGCCTGCCTGTCAGCACTCACCTTGCTGAAAGGAGATTGGCAATTTCACTGGTTGTCATCCAGTAGAGTGACAAATCATATCAGCAAACACATTTTAGTGGTGTAACAAAAAAAGGCAAATGCTCATATGAGTGAATGTTCTTCTCAATGGAGTTTTTGTCAGCAGCTTTGTGTATGAGATCACAGTGCAGCAGGATAAGAGAGCAAGAGGGTTGCTTGCCCTCCTGCAAAGACATTGCTTTCAGTCTGTGCAGATTTCAATCATTTTAGATTCACTGTAAAATTATCACTCTTTTATTCGCATTTTTTAGCATTTCATATTTCATGAGACAATTATCTCACATATGAAGAGGAGGGGCCCATCTGTGTTTAGTGATACATAAGTATTTCTCTGTACCATCTGCCCACCTAGAGATGGTGGTGAGGAGAGAAGGAAACAAATGGATTAATGAAGACAGAGTAGTCAGTGGCAGTGATGATACTGGGCCAAAAATAAAGAATTAAGAGCTCTAGATTCATATATTGGATGCCATTCTTCAGAATGATAGAACTGCATAGATTTGCATGTGCTGTGGGGAGTATGGGGAGTAATGCAGCTTTCACCTAATATTTTACAGTTATAATTCCTTCAGGAGTTACACATATGTTCTAAAATTTTGCAAAATTGCTGAACAGTCCAGGTCTGTTGTCTTTTCCTTTTTTTTTTAGTTTTTACAAAACAACGTGAAATATAGATCTCTTTTCTTTTGGTTCTTTGAAGACATATGGATAGATTCACATAAAAGTTGTTGCTTAGCTGCAAGGAGTAGCTGCAGCATTGCACAAGTGAAAACTGAAAATGGCCATCTGCACTTCAAAATACTATGAGCCTCTGCCACAGTGAAGTTATATGAATTCAGTTTCCATTGCAGACTAAAGTAGCCATGCAGAAACCTCAGACAGAAACAAAGAAACTCACATCTGATTATGCTGTGACTCATCACTTCATGCCAAGACTGCAGCTTCAACAAATATGTTTTGTGTACATAGTGCACATAGAACACATAGCTAATATTATATAAGCTGTTTTAATTTCCACTCCATAGCTTACATTCATCATGAAGCTGAAAATAAAAGTACAATATTTATTTATTTACTCTTTGTTGACTAGGTTAATCAGAAGGCCAGTGCCCTTGTTTCAGGGATGACCCGCATTAGTATTCATAATGACTATAGGAAGTTTGGCCAAGGCACTAGGGAAATTTCTCAGCTATTTTCCTATTTTTGGTAGGTTCAATGGGATCTTTTACATCCAGCTGAACTACATCAAGTCAGACAAATGAGACCTCAGTATAACATCGTATGCAAAGACTCAGGAGTGCAGCAACTCCTTCCTTATGTGGCTCTGCAATGTCAGTACTGGAAAAGTAAACCAAGTATCTGGTGTGAGAACAGAACTCACAGCCCTGTGATCTTTCAGCACAATGGAAATGTGTTCTTGTTACTATATACCAAGTTTGTCTTGTGGTGTGCCCCTTACTACAATGTTAGGCTGCTATGGAGTAATGGCTTTTGATGGAACTTGAGGGTGTACTGAGCTGCCTTGTGCCTTAAGTCAGCATGTCTAACCCATGTATTAGATACCCAGTGAAGCCCTCTTTATGAATAATAAGCTGACCAAATTAGCTCAAGCAAGTATTAAGCAGCTTAGCTGACTGAGAGAATCTCATCAAAAGAATTAATATTGTGGAATACACAAATACAAATTCCACCAGTTTCTACCAGAAGTAAGCAATTTGCTAAGCACAAAGACTAGTTGTATGTCCTGAAGTTTCATCATCTATTGCCACCATTGCAAAACTAATGAACGTCACAATACGCAGTTAAAAGTTCCATACGCAGGTGACCATAAAGCTACATTACACAACCGTGAACATATTGAAATCAACCTCATATGCTTTCCAAATGTAAAATTAAGTTAGTAAATTGAATGTTATGCTTGACTGTCTGAAAACATTAACCATAATTAGGCTGCTTGAAGGTTCATATATTAGAAATTAACTGTCATATCTGGAAGTAGTTTTTCAGGTGGCATTTGTTAAAATAGAGCACAAAGTAACACCATTTTACCAATCCGGATGTCTGGTCTGGATTTTCCATTGCCATTTTCCATGTTACCTCTTCCACGTGGAAAATATGTTAACTGCAGAAGACCACATACCTCTCAACCTCATAGAACAAAAATTCTGGACAAAGCCATAAATAATGGAGAGACAAAGGATCAAATAATAGGGACACTTTTTAAATATTGCCTTACAAACTTAGAACGTTGATAGAATAATGTGTTTTGCATTAACATGAGTTTTCTGAATGGTATTAAGTCTGAAACTCAAATGTCTGTCAATATTTTCTGACTTCAACACTCAATGCTTTACCAGCTATTTGCCAGAAAAAACACAATTTTATGAGAAACAGACCAAAAACATGAAGCAAAAATCTGTACAGTTTTGAGGTATGCATGATGAAACCTATTTCAGTTTTTTTCTCACAAGCTGGACAAAATAGACTAGCAAATATGTTTAGTATGCTTTCTTCATTTGTTCCATTCAGACATCAAAAAGTGTTACCAGACTGCCGTGATGCCAAAAGCAGACTACTGATTAGACTAGGCTGAAAGATGCTTTTATTGTTTTCAAACATCAAAAACTCACATCTTCATTGTGTCATTAGATCAAAGCAGAGGGGTGCTCATACTAAGCTACAGGCAGTTTTTATTAATGATTTTCAACCATCAGAAGGTGCTACCAGCAGTGTCAGTAGATCACAAGTACAGCTCTGACCACACTATATAGTAGGCTGACATTTCGCGTGAGCTAAAGTTTAAGTGTTAAAATCAAGGTTTTGTAAATGTCTTGTGTTTTAAAGTACTATTAATTAAAACTATTGATTAATAACTTTTAAACAAAATGATAAGCAAGGCTATAATGCTGTCTATCATAAATGTAAACTGAACACTAAATCAATCCTCTGCAAGAAACAGATGCACAACAATTATCCAGTAAATTGAACAAACTAGTCATTAGAAACAAATCCACCAACCCTGAGGGTAATGAAAATATATAAATATCACCTTTTGCAAGGAATAAGCTCCCCTGCTCTCCCAATGAAAGGAACTTCTCCCCACACATCCTTACTTAAGTATACAAACTCCGCATTCATATGATCATAGGGAAGTAGTAGCATTCTGCAGGTTAGACTTAAAATGCACCACAAAGGCAACTAGCATAGTATTTACCAATGAACCTATAACATTTGAATAGTGTAAGAGAAGCATTTTCCTTTATTTGGAGGGAAAGGCAATTCCAAATATGTGGTAATCTCTATTATACATATTTATCAGTTCAACATATTGTATTTATGATGCAAATGAGATTTAGATCTCTTGAGTGAGCATTTATACACCCATTGGACTTGTGAATCTGCAGTAGGTCTGACAGGATAGGGTCTGCTGAGGCTGTATACACGACCCAGAGATTACCCCTCACTATTCTGTATGACACAAAGAAAAGGGACAAGGCACTGAGATGGTCCACATAGTTTTTATGATTTAGGCCCTTGATTTGTTACTAAGAGGGAACTTTGGGAATTTGAGTTGTGTCAGATGCTTAGATATATACTGAAGGGGACATTATAGTCAGTGCCTGGTCTGATGAGTGTGGAGTACTATGGAATGATTAATACCCAGATTTGGATACCATGCCTTTAGTAATAAGCTGTACATTGAAAAAGAGCTTTCTTATACTAGTGAAATTATGGTGATTGAAGGATTGCCTCATTGTCTACAGAGGTTCCCAGGTCCCTAACTACTGGATCAGGGGTGAAAATAATAACCATTTGTTAACCAGGTAGGCCCACTAGACGCATAGCCTCATTTCAGGGGTGACCCGGGAGCACTAAATTTGCTCAAGGTTCCACAGGAGGCAAATTCTTGGCTTAGGGAATCAAGTCCTGTACCACAGGAACTACCACTCACAACCTTAACCCTCTGCATCAACAACCAGTTTACATCAAGGAGGAAGTTCTTGCAAAAGGAGCCCAGTTAAAAGGAAAACAGCATCAATGTACAGCTGTATACAACAGTAAAATTCTGACATAATATGTCAGTTTATTAAAATGGCACCATATAATTAGAATATCATCATATCTGTAATTAAAATCTAATATGTTGAGACAAACTGGTGTAGGTTTAATACTATAAAATGCATTCCGCTGTTTAGAAAGCCATTTCATATGCTAGACTAGAATTTGTTTTCTAGACCGCTTTCCTCCAGGTACATGTGTGTACTACATAATTATTAACCTCAGTAGCGGATAAAAGTTAGCATTGTATTTATCACTTAACCCTTTAGGCTACCACTGAGAATGAATACTGAAAAGAGTATGGAATTTAACATGAGTTTCTTTGACATGATGAATGAGTGTGCAAGTAAAGAGTTGTCATAAACAATGAAAGAGGAAATGGAGGCAAAGGGGGGGGGTAGCAATTCTGTCATTGTAGAAGTATTGGGATGGGAGGGTGGCCTAATGGTTAAGGTGTTTGCTTTGCAAACACAAGGTGCAGGGTTTGAGTCTCACAAGGGATAATTGGCTAGGCTTGCAATGTCTCGCAAGGGCAGTTAGTCTAGTACTAACCTATGAACCGATTGTATGAGGAAGTCGGGAGTGCCAGAGAAGTATCTAAGAGTGGCACAGGATATGTACAAGGGTAGTGTGACAGCAGTGAGATCTGCAATGGGAGTGACAGATGTATTTAAGGTGGAGGTGGGATTACATCAAGGATCAGCTCTGACCCCTTTTTTATTTGCACTGGTGATGGACAGGTTGACAGACGAGATCAGACAGGAGTCCCTGTGGACTATGATGTTTGCAGATGACATTGTGATATGTAGTGAGAGTAGGGAACAGGTTGAGGAGACCCTGGAGAGGTGGAGATATGCCCTAGAGAGGAGAGGAATGAAGGTCAGCAGGACTAAGGCAGAATATATGTGTGTGAATGAGAGAGAGAGGATAGAGGAATGGTGAGGATGCATGTTGGCAAAGGTGGCTGAGTTTAAATACTTGGGATCAGCAGTTCAGAGTAATGGTGAGTGCAGAAGAGAAGTGAAGAAGAGAGTACAGGCAGGGTGGAGTGGGTGGAGAAGAGTGTCAGGAGTGATTTGTGACAGACGAGTACCAGTAAGAGTGAAAGGGAAGGTCTAAAAGAGGATAGTGAGACCAGCTATGTTATATGGGTTGGAGACAGTGGCATTGACAAAAAGGCAGGAGTCAGAGCTGGTTGTGGCAGAGTTAAAAATGTTAAGATTTGCACTGGGTGTGACGAGGGTAGACAGGATTAGGAATGAGTATATTAGAGGGTTAGCCCAGGTTGGACAGTTTGGAGACAGAGCTAGAGAGGCAAGATTGTATTGGTTTGGACATGTGCTGAGGAGGGATGCTGGGTATATTGGGAAAAGGATGCTAAGGATGAAGCTGCCAGGTAAGAGGAAAAGAGGAAGGCCTAAGATAAGGTTTATGGATGTGGTGTGAGAGGACATGCAGGTGGTTGGTATGACAGAGCAAGATGCAGAGGACAGGAAAAAATGGAAACAGGTGATCCGCTGTAGCGACCCCTAATGGGAACAGCCGAATGAAAAATAAGAAGTAATATGCGGAAAAGCAATGAGGACCAAATATCTTTTTGGTTGACAACTCATGTAGTGTGTAAAATATGGAAAAAAAAAGGAAAATGTATCAGTTAAATCAAGTAGGGACAGCAAAACAATCGTAAATGTTTATGCTGAAGACAAATATCAGGTACTGCACAGAATTGGGATAAAACAGTGTAGAGAAATACTTAGGAACACAGGAAGATACCAGAAGTTTATTCAAACTTAACAAATGGCAGGACTTTTTGACAAAGATTAATAGGAAAAGGACAAGATTATATCCTGAATACTTCTGCTGCGTTTTTTTAAAAAGAAGC